>NC_064617.1:974941240-975244271 GCF_023898315.1 Schistocerca nitens | reverse complement strand
ATATTTGCTTTGCTGTTGTAAGGCCATTTCACGTATGTCATTCGTCCGAAACAGTACGCACGGCACCCTGAAGTTCTAAACGTGGGAAGTATGCTTGCATTGTATAAATTAACTAACAAAGTTAAGAGGAAATATAAATACGGCTTTCCTAATCACGAGAAATAGCACTGAAATCTGTGGCCAAAAAACTAAATTAAAATTAACAGACAATAACGTAGGTCTAACACATATTTAACTACTACCAAATCAAATAAATAACGAATTACGAAGAAATATAAGCAAATGTGCGCACTGCAACTGTGTTTATTTTTCCATGTCCACCTGCAAAGACGACCGAAAAGCAGATTCCGTCGACTGCAGCTGAACTTTGCAGCTGTTTGTCCTTCAACGCTTCGTCAATGACTAACAGATGGCTCTTTAGCAGATGTTCAAGTAGTCTTACAGTTCTCCGTAAGATGTCAGGACGAGTATCAGCGCTGCCAACAGCAGCCGTTCCGGCAGCTGCCAGAGCATTTGTGCACTGTTTTACACGTGTAACACACGCTTTATATAGAGTATGAGATATATTTAAGATATGACACGTGTTATGCACGTTGTTTACAATGTTATATGTCAAACTTTTCTTTGTCGTCAAGTTGCAAGTATTCAACATTTTGTAGAACTGTTGGCAATGATGAATCCGAGAAACAAGTTTCGATGATGGCGGCGGGGTGGCTTTGACATTTCGGAATGAGGCGGACTATGTATAAAATACCGCGTTTTAAGTTATTTTTTCGGTGTTTGTCGTGTGCGCCTAAGTGTAGTGTGACGTTGCTTGTCTTAAGCACTTTATTAATTTCAGGGTAAGAGGTTTTTTTTTGTAATCGATAGTGTCATATGTAGCGGCGAAAATATAATTTCAAAAGGAGCTGTTTTGCGTGTGTATGCGTCAAGAATTCAGCATGAGTTCAGTTGTCTTTTGCAAGGTGCAGTTATTTTTTGTTTCTAGTACTTGCTTGACAGTGGAATAAGAAATGTTGCATTTCAGTCGATTCAGTTAGTTCCCTCATGAGAATTTCAGTGTTTCTAATACAGGATCTGCGAGAATGATCGTCGCTTGATAAAGTGGAAAGGTCAGTTTCCTGTAAACAATATTCTCACTTTCTTTAATACTAGTAACGACAACATTGAAACTGAAAATATGTAGGCCTATAATCATTGTTATAATTATGATTTGCATTGACGTTCCTCATGCGTCAATTGACTCCCGTTAACAAACAGTATGAAAAATGTTGGAGACCGCAGTAGAATGTAGATGGACCGTGTGCTCTATCAACTGTTCTTGCGCTTCCAGCAAATTTTGCTGAATGCCATTACACACATGTCAGTATTCCAAAGTTCCCTTAGAGGTTAGTAAACAGCACGAGAGAGACATGTTTACGTGACATTTTATCCAGCATTTTTTGTTCCATGAAGTGTAAAAAGAGCCTGCAGTCATCCACCTGCTGTATTAGATTCACATAATTTCCACTCTCTGAAACATGCAAAAAATTTGAGGGGTGTTATGATCCGGTTCGGTATATGAGTGTAGTCATCGGATTTGGTATCATATGTCATACTGTCGTTCATGCTGCATTCATCCACTTTGAGCGAAAGATCAGGTGCAGTTTCAGTGCGGCAAACACTAAAATATTACGTAAGACATCGTATCGTTCATTTTCGTATTTCGCGTCCATCTGTGCAACTGTATGAGTACAAACTTATTTCGCAGGATGGCGAGTCCTAACGTCCCGCCATGAGTGAGCTTCAGGCCACGGTGGAGTTCTCAGTAGAGCTCTACAAGTTCTACAATGTGGATCTTTTCCAGAGAGGGTGAGTAACATTTGATTTGGCTTTTATCCGTCATGAATATGTGCCGGCCTATTATGCCAAATTTCAGCAGGACACACATTTCCCAGGTATACTTTTATTACCAACTAAATTTAATTTCCTTAACGGGTAACACAGCTGTCAGGATTTTTAATCTTTGGTGTTATTTGAATATTGCTTGTAAATGAGGATCTAAACTCTAGGAACAGACTGCAGCGAATGCGACGCCCTTGGCAAATGATACGCAGTGGCTCACCCGCGGCAAATTGTGGCATAAGAAGAAAGTGAAACATTATCTTTCTTTTAACTGCTAAAAGATCCTTTATCATTTGAACTGAGAATTAGTTTTGGGATCAGTAAGTTTGACGTGCTATCGGAGGTGTACATGGTACACTGTTGGGTTAGTTAAAGTCACTGAACGCTAAAGATATAATTTTCAGTCGAGTCCTGTCTTTCATGTTTTGTATCGTTCAATAGGTGACAGTACAACTTGTGTAATGGATGTCCTTTGTGATGCATACAGACATTCAGACCAGCGAAACAAATTCTAGAAAGGAAACAAACCTTAGATATTGGGAAATTAGGTCTCACGATTTGTCACAAAATACTATCTCTGGTCGTGCTAGTTGACAGCAGTTTGCTTCCACGCACTATTGTGCAGCTGTGCGCCAAGATTGCGTCCATGGCGTTTTTAAGTGTCTAGCTTTAGGTCTTCCACTTCCATTACTTAATATAATCATACTTTAAACAGACTATACTGTTGAGCTACAGGGTTCAACTCAAACTGTTTGAGGAAATAAGCGATTGCGAGTAAAAGTTTGTCGCTGTTGTAAAAAAGAGCAGTTCGTTTGTATTCTGTTTTCATCAGTTCGAGTGAATCATCCGTTTATTAGGATCTCGTAGTTTCCAAGGGCATTTTGAATAGTGTAACTTCATTAACTTAACAGCTGTCTTTGCACTACAAGAAGCTATCGTTTATAACAGACGTAAGTCGTTTGATAAGGGGCTGAAACGTACAGTGAAAACGATAAACTTGTTCAATGTCTGGGCACATAGTCAAGGGTACCAGTACGAGAGCAATTGTGAAAAATGCCTAAGAGTGTTTTTGTATTATAACCCCTCGTGTCATTTTTCATCAAGTAGAAAACAGTTTTTTTTATAGGTCGAAACTTAGGGCTCCACTTATTAGTATTTCAGTTTGGTCTGACGAATACAGCAGCAGTTGCGTTGCTATGAAGTAATGGTTGGCATCTTTTCAGTAGATGGAAGCAACGTGTTCATACATTAATTTCAGTTTTTTAAATGTAGCCGAAATCTGGTGTTACATGTGTCCGTTTAATTCCCAATACGTTTCTCTTCGTCGTGACCGAACCAGAGATTAACATAAATAGTAAACGGCTCCAATTTTACGAGACAGTAGACTTAATTGCCAGAGCTTTTACCTCCGAATGTATCTAAGTGGACATAAGCATCTGTACTTTACGAACCACTGAGAAATGCATGGCAGGCGATACTTTCCAGTGTATCAAGTACTAGAGTTCGTTCTGTTCAGTTCTTCTGATGTCTGCTTAAATGCCTGTGTGCGCAACTGTGATTAGTTTAATCTTCGCGATCCTTACAGGAGTGATTCGTTGAGAGTTGTAGTGTATTGCTAAATTCCGCACTTGGTACTAGTTCTTTAAATTTTGTGTGTAAGCTTTCACAGGTCAAGCGTCTGCCAATTACAGTTTCTCAGCATTTCCGTGAGTCTTCCACTGGTTAAACACACTCAGCAACCGTTGTCGAGTTTTATTTTGAAAGAATGACATTCGAACGATCTTCATGTAGTATTTTGTCCTCGTTGTACTATTATTCTCCCACTACTCGATGATGTGGTAGGGTAACTAACTGCTCCACGGTGACGTAAAAGAGGTACACACACACACACACACACACACACACACACACACACACACACACACACATTATATATATCTAATCACTGACAGTTGATACCACACTGGTAAGTTCAAAAGGCGATGTTGGGACGAGGACTTAGTATAGATATTTGTGGCGAAGTCCCAAACAGTACCGAATAAATCTCCCAAAAAAGGGATCCAATGGAGAATGTCGCTGACAAGGAAACTATTCAAATACGTAAATTTCTTTTTATTTGTAGCGCAGAAGACATAATGTGCAATGTTACTATGAATTTGTGAATTATTTTACATCCAGAAGTGTTAGTTTTAAAAATCCGCGTGACTGTGTTAGTGTCGTACAAGGAGCAGGCCCACAGGAAATTCTTTCTTTCATTCATTCTTAAAATAAATCGTAATACTCAGAAGAAGCGTGCTATTGAACAGAATTGCACCCTTGTCTTTCATTTCTTCTGTACTTACATTGAATCCTCAGACTGTGCTCAAGCATATTATGAATTGTGGGCAGTGGGCAATCAGAAACTAAAAGAACTAAAAATAACTGGGACAAAAGTAAATAGCTCAGGAAACATGTTTTTGTCGGATGAGGCTTTCAACTCTAAAATTAAAATTCATGTATATTACTGGCTCGCATCGAATTATATATAAGCAGTAGTAACCAGAAAACGAACGGAATTGATATAGTGGGACAGTAATATTAAATTATTTTATAGCTTGCCATTTTTAATGAATTGTTGAATCTCTTCATATTAGTGCATTAACTTCCGTATGTTATCAATAAAATTAACAAGCGTGGTCTCAGCCGCTGCTTTGGGTTCGATTCTCGGTGAGCACCTTAGATTCTTCTGCGAGGGCCAAATTGGGTAGACTCAACCTCATGGTCAGCTGATTGACAATAAGCCGTGAAATTGACCTGCAAGTTGCAGAAGTGGCGTGAAATTGAAAGGCTTGCACGGATCTGGGTGTGACCTCCCCCCCCCACCTCCCGCCCCCTCTCCCCCTCACGTTGCATGACAAATACATGTTCGATTTCTGTTTATGCGTCACATTGTTCGGTATGCAATCTGTTATCTACCGTTTACCCATACGATAAAACTACAGTGGTCCATACGTATTAAGTGAAAACTTCTATAATAAATAATTTGCAATGTATTGTTGTTTTTAGCATCTGTATACAGTCATACACATAGAGGCTATCCGCAGCAGATAGGCTTCTAGTGCAGTCATCTTTTTGAGGCTGATGTAGTTTCCCGGATTAATGTAAGCTCTACGCTTATTTCTGTACACTATTATCCTTCGTCCTGTTAGACAATTTGTGGTAGTGTCGATTCATCTCTTCCTTGCCCGTCGTGTTGTCTCTTGCCATTGAGTTGTTTCTCAGACTACACAGTTCTTTCTCGGTCCTTTCTTTTGAGATTACCAAATCATCTCACTATAGTTTCAGCACACACCTCATTAAGGGTTTGTTTCACTTGAAGACAGTGTATGCCGTTGTTTGCCTTTTACTTAGCTGCTCCCGATTTTTAAAATCGCATTTCGTAAGCGAAAATTAGTGTTTAACGTCCCGTCGACGATGATATGATTAAAGATGCGTATCCTTAAAGAACTTCATCCCTACTGCTTGTAGAGTGCTGATATTGTTGGTTTCGGTCCGGCTTTTTAGAATGTATTAGGGCTAGTAACTGATAGAAAGAAGCTCTTCTTGAATATGAATCTGTGCGCTATAGAATTTCCTTGTTCCAAAGAACCTTTCTCATCAGGTGATAAAACTGTGCTCCATTGTGTACCTTACTAGAGATTTCTGCAGAAGGGCGATTTTCTGTTATGCATCTAGTACAGATGTTCCGTTGACCAACAGACAAAACTTTTGCTTTAGACTTGCTTTTGATGCAAAATTGCGTGAAAATGCTATTCCAGTGTTTTAATTCTTAATTAATGAAAAGCACATGTTTGCTTTTGTTCTACAGTATTACTTTTATTGTGTTAACCGGCTTTCGGCTTACAAGGCCATCTTCAGACATTTACTTTCCATGTACGAAAGTCTCGTTTTCGGCTGTTATTAAAACATCTGCAAAGGAAAGAGCCTTGCGTTTCATATCTTGCGTAGAACACTAGTTCTCTTGCGATCAGGTGCGAGTTATGGTCTGTCTCAAAACGGGTGCTGTGAATTATGATGAAAGTCGAAATCTACGCTTTTAGTGACCGTGCCACAAGCATTGGTTGGTAGCAGAAATTTTCTCCGTTCCCATAACCGAATCTGGAGAGCCGGCTGAGAACGATTGTGGATAACATTCCTTTTTTTATCTTTGTAGTCTGCCAGTTTTACAATAAAGCGATGAACGTGGACCGGGAGAGGACTGTCCGTTGTTAAGTTTGGTTGGTATGTTGATTTGGGGAAGGGGACCAAACACGAGGTCATCGGTCCCATCGGATTAGGGAAGGATGGGGATGGAAATCGGCCGTGCCCTGCGAAAGGAGCCATCCCGCCATTTGCCTGAAGGCGATTTAGGGAAATCACGGAAAAACCTAAATCAGGATGGCCGGACGCGGGTTTGAACCGTTGTCCTCCCGAATACGAGGCCATTGTGCTAACCACTGCTCCACCTCACTCGGTGTATTACGTGTGGGTAGCCATTCGATTTATGGATTAATGTTTCGTATTTGTAAGTCTGTCTTCACTGGCTCAGAATTTTCTCGTATAAGTTTTCACTAAATCATGGCAGGCGATTACCGGGAAGGTTTTTTCAAGTAACGGCGGATCTCTTCGGCTTTTTTTTAGTTTGAGCTAATGGTACGTCTGCAATGGCCTTGCTGTCAACAGGGCGGTGCATTCCAAACGTTCCACTCGTTCTGCTCCTCAAAAATGAAAATACCTCTTTAGAAGAATCTTAACAGTTCAAAGCAACTTGGAATGTGACTGTCTCGACTGGCAATATAATCTGCGACTTCACTCTGTTGTTCTTGCTATTATTTCAGTAGTTGCTTCTGACGTGTGTCAATTACCACGGCTGAGTGTTCGCTTTGTCATTCATAAAACATTGTCTTTTTCGTAGTCTGATTTCCGTTCTGTTGGAGGGGTGGAGGGGCGAGGGGGGGGGGATGACCATATCATCAAGGTACAGGGTGTTTCAAAAATGACCGGTATATTTGAAACGGCAATACAAACTAAACGAGCAGCGATAGAAATACACCGTTTGTTGCAATATGCTTGGGACAACAGTACATTTTCAGGCGGACAAACTTTCGAAATTACAGTAGTTAGAATTTTCAACAACAGATGGCGCTGCAAGTGATGTGAAAGATATAGAAGACAACGCAGTCTGTGGGTGCGCCATTCTGTACGTCGTCTTTCTGCTGTAAGCGTGTGCTGTTCACAACGTGCAAGTGTGCTGTGGACAACATGGTTTATTCCTTAGAACAGCCGGCCGAAGTGGCCGTGCGGTTAAAGGCGCTGCAGTCTGGAACCGCAAGACCGCTACGGTCGCAGGTTCGAATCCTGCCTCGGGCATGGATGTTTGTGATGTCCTTAGGTTAGTTAGGTTTAACTAGTTCTAAGTTCTAGGGGACCAATGACCTCAGCAGTTGAGTCCCATAGTGCTCAGAGCCATTTGAACCATTTTTCCTTAGAACAGAGGATTTTTCTGGTGTTGGAATTCCACCGCCTAGAACACAGTGTTGTTGCAACAAGACGAAGTTTTCAACGGAGGTTTAATGTGACCAAAGGACCGAAAAGCGATACAATAAAGGATCTGTTTGAAAAATTTCAACGGACTGGGAACGTGACGGATGAACGTGCTGGAAAGGTAGGGCGACCGCGTACGGCAACCACAGGGGGCAACACGCAGCTAGTGCAGCAGGTGATCCAACAGCGGCCTCGGGTTTCCGTTCGCCGTGTTGCAGCTGCGGTCCAAATGACGCCAACGTCCACGTATCGTCTCATGCGCCAGAGTTTACACCTCTATCCGTACGAAATTCAGACGCGGCAACCCCTCAGCGCCGCTACCATTGCTGCACGAGAGACATTCGCTAACGATATAGTGCACAGGATTGATGACGGCGATATGCATGTGGGCAGCATTTGGTTTACTGACGAAGCTTATTTTTACCTGGACGGCTTCGTTAATAAACAGAACTGGCGCATATGGGGAACCGAAAAGCCCCATGTTGCAGTCCCATCGTCCCTGCATCCTCAAAAAGTACTGGTCTGGGCCGCCATGTCTTCCAAAGGAATCATTGGCCCATTTTTCAGATCCGAAACGATTACTGCATCACGCTATCTGGACATTCTTCGTGAATTTGTGGCGGTACAAACTGCCTTAGACGACACTGCGAACACCTCGTGGTTTATGCAACATGGTGCCCGGCCACATCGCACGGCCGACGTCTTTAATTTCCTGAATGAATATTTCGATGATCGTGTGATTGCTTTGGGCTATCCGAAACATACAGGAGGTGGCGTGGATTGGCCTCCCTATTCGCCAGACATGAACCCCTGTGACTTCTTTCTGTGGGGACACCTGAAAGACCAGGTGTACCGCCAGAATCCAGAAACAATTGAACAGCTGAAGCAGTACATCTGCATGTGAAGCCATTCCGCCAGACACGTTGTCAAAGGTTTCGGGTAATTTCATTCAGAGACTACGCCATATTATTGCTACGCATGGTGGATATGTGGAAAATATCGTACTATAGAGTTTCCCAGACCGCAGCGCCATCTGTTGTTGAAAATTGTAACTACTGTAATTTCGAAAGTTTGTCTGCCTGAAAATGTACTGTTGTCCCAAGCATATTGCAACAAACGGTGTATTTCTATCGCTGCTCGTTTAGTTTTTATTGCCGTTTCAAATATACCGGTCATTTTTGAAACACCCTGTACTTGCGTTAACTATAGGATAGTTAACATGGAAGTGGAACTTGGTCTACCCGGGAGATCGCCTCTGTAACCTTGTGCGAAAGGTTGGTTTCATTAGTGATACATACTTACAGTATGACACGGTACTGTATCCAGAAAACTTACATGTAAAGTCTCTGGCCGCTGAAGCCTACACAGCTACAGTTTTGGGATTGTGCCTAAAAGCACAAATCAGCTGATCGGGATTCCAGGCAACAGTTAATCCAGCGCTAGGACTCAATTTGGAAGAAAAATAAAGGAGATCAAATTTCAACGTGCAGCCGAGAGTTTCGATCCTGTATGGATTCTCCATCCTATACCAATTTTGTGCTATAGAGCAAATTTCGGGTTGTCTGTTCTCCAGGGTTGGTGTACTTCCTTACTGAATCATTCATTACTGTTTGACTTTAGATATTTTTATGGAGGGGAGCAGAATAAATAAAACTTCTGTCTTCTCCTCTAGAAATAAGGACAATTAAAATGAGGAACTGAGTTAGAGATAAGCTGCTATGATGGAGAGGGGCTGGGGGAGGAGGAATGGAGGTAGAGGGAAGTATTTCCGTTACCACAGGGAACGGAATAGTTCGGCGCATCACGGTACTGGATTGCCACCAAACCGTGTTCTACCCGTGTCTGACAGTCGAGGTCATGAGAGACAAGACTCCAGATATCAGAATATTTGACTGCAGGACGATTTTGGGCTCCCGACACATGGTACGCATATTCACGGTCGTGGAAGCACTTAGGTTTTCAGGTGACATCGTGTTTGTATTCTGTGAGTAGCTCGATTCGAGGAAATCCACCGCCGCGATAGTCAGCTGTCGTTCGCAGTGACAGAAGTAGCCTTTGACTGGTAGTGAATTGAATCGTAAACGCGAATAATTGCGTCACAGTGCAATCAGTCGTTGGTGGTGGACACCTGCAGCCCACAGTGAGGTGGGATACTCATCTTATGACCAGAATAACTACCTCACTATTGGATAGAGAAGCCAAATGTGTACCTCTGCCTGCCGTAAGTCACAGGGCACAGATGTTAGCACGATTGTGGGTACTACGGTATTCGACAATCGACGCATGGAAAGAGGTCACCAAGAGTGGTGTCGTGATGCTATAACGATGACCAGGTACAAGTACCAAACGAGACGATGCATCCAGTTTGTCAACAGGAACCGTTCAGCTTGCGTTTCGCTGTGTCCTCGAATGAAAAAAATGGAATAATCGTGTGGCATCATTGACCGGGAGAACCCATCTGGAGTCTTTCTCCCGTGTGGTGCATGTTTATCACTTTGACACCACGTTGGCGAGATGCGCATCTTTGTGGCGAAGGTGGGATGAAATGATGACAACACGAGCATCTAGTTCCTTAGCGAAGAAAATCGCCGATGTGGCCGGGAATTGAACCCGGGACCGCGCGATCTAGAGGCAACGACACTAACCACGAGCTACGGACCCCTGTGTGGATTGGCCGCGGAGGGAGGGGGGGGGGGGGGGGGGCTCGCTAGGATACTGTACATTCCACAAGCCAAGGTAGAGTGAATAGCGGCAGGTACATCGTACCAGTAATGTGGATTTTGTCACCTATTGCAATCACATACTGGGCGACAGAAAAAGGACTGTATTTCTCTGTACGTGCCCTGACCATGGCCGCTAGGCAAGTTTGTAAGGTTACAGATATAGTTACTCTTTGAATATCGATATCTGCACCTCAGACGTAGCTGCCTGGTGCAGCAGCACTGACTCTACAGTTACGGCGGTCGCGGCTGGATGTAAGGCGTGGTTGGACGACACGTCGCCGTGCCGCGAAAAGTTCGATAAATCCGTTAAACGTTGCAGCGTTCGTGGGGCGGTATTGAAAACTTATCAATATTAGAAGCGAGTCGTTAGCAGAGATCGGTAGAAGCAGTGTCCGTAAGAGTGAACGTCAGCAATTGTGCAAGGAAACGTTAGCAAAGTGTACCGTAACTTGCGCTAGAGACAATAAACCTTTCAGTTCTATGAAGCCAGTGGCTCCTTTCGAATACTTTTCATATGCATTAGAACTGAGCGTGAAGATTTTTAATGGCAAGTGTGGTGATTTTTGATAGGACAGGAATCGGTAGGTACACAGTCCCATTTTTCACCTGCATCTACATGGACGCTCTGCAAATGACACTTAAGTGCCTGGCAGAGGCTTCATCGAACCACCCTGACAATAATTCTCTGATATTCCTATCTCGAAAACAAAAACGAACACCATATATTTCTGTGCGAGCTCTGATTTCCCTTATTTTATTATGATGATTTGACCCTATGTAGGTCGTCGTCAACAAAATATTTTCGCCTTCGGAGAAGAAAGTCGGTGATCGAAATTGCGTGAGAAGATTCCGCCGCAACGAGAAATGCCTTTGCTTTAATGATGTCCACCGCAAAGCCTGTATCATGTCAGCGACAATCTCTCCCCTATTTCGCGAGAATACAAAACGTGCTGCTCTTCTTTGAACTTTCTCGATGTACTCCGTTAATCCCATCTGGTAAGGATCCCAGACTGCGCAGCAGTACACCAAAAGAGGACGAACTAGAGTGGTGTACGCAATCTCTTTAGTAGATCTGTAACATTTTCTAAGTGTTGTCAGTAAAACGCAGTCTTTGGTTTGCCTTCCCCACAACATTTTCTGTATGTTCTACCCAAATTGAGTTGTTCGTAATTGTAATTCCTTGGCATTTAGTTGAATAAATCGTTTATATAGATAGGGAACACTCCCTAGCGGAACGCCAGAAAATCACTTCTGTTTTACCCGACGTCTTGCCGTCAATTACCACGGACTGTGACCTCTCTGACAGGAGAGGTGCATGTTCATTGGGAGTAAGATGCCCAATCGCCGTTGTTTTGTCAATACAACTGGTTTTAGAGAGAGACAAACAAACTTGGCAATAACATTTTCTACGTATGGGAGTAAGCATCCTACTTATGCGTTGGTGGCAATATTCTTCGAATACAGGATTTTCTACATTTACCCAACAGAGTTGCCCGAGAGCTACGTCGTGTTCCTTCCAGGTGAAGCATCCCCAACTCTCTTGTGGTTCCCTTTTTAGGTACTCTACGTCGACGTCTGCTCGTAGATACGTATCGTCGGTAGGTTTTGCGGCTTTACTTCCCGACGTGACAGCGACGACTCTCCGATAAGGTGCGGGCCTTGGGTTTTGCTATTACTGTGAGTCTTGTAAATATCGCTTTTATTTGGTAATTGGCCCGGCTAAAACTCTCCCGTTTTATGATTAAGGCAGCCTGCGCCACCTTTCGGAGAGAGTGGGGACGTGAAAGAGTCACAAAAGTTCATATTAAGCAGTCCGTAAAACACGTAAACGTCCACTTCAGTTAGCGTGTTAGTTAATGCCTACGCTTTCCGCTAGATGGTGCTGACTTACTGCTGAATAGCGTTGGTTCCATAAAACCTTCACTGATTAGTACTAGGTAAATGAAATAAGTACTACACTCTTGTATTTCACTTTCACTCTATATTCAGGGATTAAGATGGTGATGGATGATGGTCTATTTAAAAGGTTCCTAGCCTGGAGGAATCTATAGTCCGCAAATGCCGATATGCACGCGCTCTACGTCCAGATTCGCAACTAACGGCACACGACACTTTCAAAAGCCCACACGTTAATATCTGAATACCGGTACCTCTGAATTCACTCGTATCATCAGATAATTTGAGTTTCTGTCGTCTATATGTCCGTAAAGTTCCAATCTAGCACTAAAGTCCTAAAATCCTCTTAATATTCCGTTGCTACTAACAGTCAGAAATCGTACACTACATCACTTTTAATCTCCGTAATATTCTAACAGTTTATCGTGGATCTTAACACGATAAAGTCCAATCTAATTATTGTCTCGCTGACTGACAAGGGTCCCCCGCCCTTTAACGAAACAATCAAGGGGAAAAAAGGCGGCAAGAATGACGGTCAGGCCTTTTTATAGGTTTTTCATCACAAGAGTTTAACGTCACTGCCTTCTCCATGACGGAGCTTCCGTGGCTTTGCTGTACTTAGACGTTAAACTACTTGCTGATATACTGTAATTTTGATCTGCAATTACCGAACTCTGATTCTACACTATTTTATTTTTAAATTTCATTCTTAATTTTAAATCATTCTTTCTATAGCTTTTATCACTTTAAACTGAACCGAGGTGTTACACAGGCTTGTTGTTGTTGTGGTGGTGGTCTTCAGACCTGAGACTGGTTTGATGCAGCTCTCCATGCTACTCTATCCTGTGGAAGCTCCTTCATCTCCCAGGAGCTACTGCAACCTACATCCTTCTGAATCTCCTTAGTGTATTCATCTCTTGGTCTCCCTCTACGATTTTTACCCTCCACGCTGCCCTCCAATGCTAAACTTGTGATCCCTTGATGCCTCAGAGCATGTCCTACCAACCGATCCCTTCTTCTAGTCAAGTTGTGCCACTTACTCCTCTTCTCCCCAATCCTATTCAATACCTCCTCATTAGTTATGTGATCTACCCATCTGATCTTTAGCATTATTCTGTAGCACCACATTTCGAAAGCTTCTATTCTCTTCTTGTCAAAACTAGTTATCGTCCATGTTTCACCTCCATGCATGGCTACACTCCATAAAAATACTTTCAGAAACGACTTCCTGACACTAAAATCTATACTCGATGTTAACAAATTTCTCTTCTTCAGAAACGCTTTCCTTGCCATTGCCAGTCTACATTTTATATCCTCTCTACTTCGACCATCAGTTATTTTGCTCCCCAAATAGCAAAGCTCATTTAGTACTTTAAGTGTCTCATTTCCTAATTTCCTCAGCATCGCCCAACTTAATTCGACTACATTCCATTTTCCTCGTTTTGCTTTTGTTGATGTTCATCTTATATCCTCCTTTCAAGACACTGTCCATTCCATTCAATTCCTCTTCCAGGTCCTTTGCTGCCTCTGACAGAATTACAATGTCATCGGCGAACCTCAAAGTTTTTACTTCTTCTCCATGAATTTTAATACCTACTCCGAATTTTTCTTTTGTTTCCTTTACTGCTTGCTCAATATACAGATTGAATAACATCGGGGAGAGGCTACAACCCTGTCTTACTCCCTTCCCAACCACTGCTTCCCTTTCATGCCCCTCGACTCTTATAACTGCCATCTGGTTTCTGTACAAATTGTAAATAGCCTTTCGCTCCTTGTATTTTACCCCTGCCACCTTCAGAATTTGAAAGAGAGCATTGCAGTTAACGTTGTCAAAAGCTTTCTCTAAGTCTACAAATGCTAGAAACGTAGGTTTGCCTTTCCTTAATCTAGCTTCTAAGAGAAGTCGTATGGTCAGTATTGCCTCAAGTGTTCCGATATTTCTACGGAATCCAAACTGATCTTCCCCGAGGTCGGCTTCTACTACACAGGCTTGCCCATTTAAAACTTTGCACTCTTCTGTACGGGCTGTTCCGAGCTAGTTCGATCCCAGCAGCGCATCTGTGGGACAGTTCGACGTCTGTAGGAGGGACTTGGAGCAGTGAGAGGTTTGGGGCCCTGGAAGCCCACTCGGCTCCGCCGTGCTCCTCGGACAGTGCGGCAGCTCGCCGGCCGCCCCCTCTATATTTAGCCGTAGCGCGGCGCGTCGCGTTCGGCCGCGCCCCGCACCTCGACACTCGGTTTGTTTTCGGGCAGGCTGGGCGCGCCCGGCTGTTTGCCAGCGCGGCGCGCCGCGGCGCGGATGTGCCGGGATATCGACCTCTGGGCCGCGCCGCCTCTGCAGCCGACGCTCGGCGCCGGCCGCCCGGCTGCGTCTTGCACGGCGGCTCGCCCGCGCCAGTCGCGGGAGGTAACAGTGCGCGACTCTCCATTCACCTTGAACTGTGCCCTCAGGCCGGCTGCAATTAGAATTGCACAGGAGCGCCACTACATTCATATCTACACTACTGGCCATTACAATTGCTACACCACGAAGATGACGCAGTACAGACGCGAAATTTAGCCGACAGGAAGAAGATGCTGTGATACGCAAATGACTAGCTTTTCAGAGCATTCACACACGGTTGACGCCCGTGGCGACACATACAACGTACTGACATGAAAGTTTCAAACCGATTTCTCATACACAAACAGCAGTTGACCGGCGTTGCCTGGTGAAACGTTGTTGTGATGCCTCGTGTAAGGAGGAGAAATGCGTACCATCACGTTTCCGACTTTGATAAACGTCGGATTGTAGCCTATCGAGATTGCGGTTTATCGTATCGAGACATTGCTGCTCGAGTTGGTCGAGATCCAATGACTGTTAGCAGAATATGAAATCGGTGGATTCAGGAGGGTAATACGGAACGCCGTGCTGGATCCCAACGGCCTCGCATCACTAGCAGTCGAGATGACAATATCCGCATGGCTGTAACGGATCGTGGAGCCACGTTTCGATCCCCGAGTCAACAGATGGGGACGTTTGCAAGACAACAACCATCTGCACGAACAGTTCGACGACGTTTGCAGCAGCATGGACTATCAGCGCGGAGACCGTCGCTGCGGTTACCTTTGACGCTGCATCACAGATAGGAGCGCCTGCGATGGTGTACTCAACGACGAACCTCGGTGCACGAATGGCTAAACATTTTTTCGAATGAATCCAGGTTCTGTTTACAGCATCGTGATGGTCGCATCCGTGTTTGTCGACATCGCGGTGAACGCACATTGGAAGCGTGTATTCGTCATCGCCATAATGGCGTATCACCCGGCGTGATGGTATGGGGTGCCATTGGTTACACGTCTCGGTCACCTCTTGTTCACACTGACGGCACTTTGAACAGTGGACGTTACATTTTAGATGTGCTACGACCCATGGCTCTACCCTTCATTCGATCCCTGCAAAACCCTACATTTCAGCAGGATAGTGCACGACCGCATGTTGCAGGTCCTGTATGGGCGTTTCTGGACACAGAAAATGTTTGAGTGCTGCCCTGGCCAGCACAATCTCCAGATCTCTCAGCAGTTTAAAACGTCTGGTCAATGGTGGCCGAGCAACTGGCTCGTCACAATACACCAGTCACTACTCTTGATGAACTGTGGTGTCGTGTTGAAGCTGCATGGGCAGCTGTACCTGTACACGCCATCCAAGCTCTGTTTGACTCTATGCCCAGGTGTATCAAGGCCGTTATTACGGGCAGAGGTGGTTGTTCTGGGTACTGATTTCTCAGGATCTATGCACCCAAACTGCGTGAAAATGTAATCACATGTCAGTTGTAGTATAATATATTTGTCCAATGAATACCCGTTTATCATCTGCATTTCTTCTTTGTGTAGCAATGTTAATGGCCAGTAGTGGACTCCGCATGCCTCCTTGTGCGGCACAGTTAGCTCTACATCTACATACACCGAAGCGGCAAAAGTCATGGGATAGCGCTGCGCATGCGCACAGATGATGTTAGCATCTTGTACACAATATATGAAAGGGCTGTGCGTCGGCGCGGCGCTCATTTCTACACACGTGATTCGTGTGAAAACATTTCCGACGTCATTATGGTCGCACTACGGAAATTAACAGGCTTTGAATGCGGAATGGTAGTCGGAGCTAGAAGGAAAGGACATTCCATTTCAGAAACCTTTAGGGAATTAAGTATTCCGGGATCCACAGTGTCAAGAGTAAGCCGAGAATACCAAATGTGAAGTTACCTCTCTCCACGGACAACGCAGTGGGCGATCGTGTTAACGACGGAGAGCAGCGGCGTTTGCCGATCCTGACAGACAAGCAACACTGCGCGAAATAACCGCAGAAATCAATGTCGGACGTGCGACGAACGAATCTGTTAGGATAGTGCGGCGAAATTTGGCGTTAATGGGCTGTGGCAGCAGACGACAGACGTGAGTGCCTCTGCTAGCAGCACGTCGTCTGCTGCAGCGCCTCTGCTGTAAACTCAAGAGCGAGTAGCGCTTTTGGTGGGTGAAGCGGCCTTTCCCGGAAGAACGCTGCCACCGGCCTACAGGGGCACCCAAAATGTCTAGCGGTGTAGATCGGCGTGCAGTGATATACGTCGTTTCTGTTCGTGGGATCTTAGTTGCCAGTGTCTGTCAGTTAACTCTGTATACTTAATGATATACTTCGATATCCGGAAGTGATGGATAATCGTCTAGCATTGCAAGAAAATGTGCAGAATATGAGGAAGAGGAGGTATTTGCGGAGAAACGAGCGTTCGATCGTCTCTAATGTTATTGCAGCGCGTATTAAAGAGGCGACCCAAGAAGAACTGTTGGTTAATATTACCAGTCCCAACCAAAGGGCTGCAATTTATGCAAACGTCAGCCTCATCCAATAGGACGCATAAGGAACGCACGCGAAAATAAGCCGCATAGTTTAATGGAATCGCCACGAAGGAAAACTAATAATCTTGGGTGGAAACCGATCGTTATAGACCGTTTCAAAATCACGTAACACCTTTGATGCTTATGGGACACTAAATCTCTATCTCGGTCACTATTCACCTGATTCTGAGACATATTGCTTGAAATACGTGGTCAATAGCTTTTCTAAACACTGTTGAAATTTTCTTCAAAACATGTACATCGATTCTGGACTTCTAAGCAAAAAGCTTGACATACGAGGTGCGTTCACAGATTAATTTTTATTTTTTGGTAAGAACTTTATTTGTTAATCTACAGCAATGTTATCATCTTCAAAATATTCCCCATTACATACTATACACTTGCGCGAGTGCTTTTTCCTGTTCCCGAAATTATTTAGGAACTGTTTCTTCGGGTTAGTTTATAAGTCTCTTAACTGTGCATTTTTAATCTCATCCATGCTTGTAAGACTGCTGTCCTTTAACGCCTGCTTTGAAATGTTTATACCACTTCTGTGCCCTTGGTTCACTCATATACAGACTCATCAAAAGCAATATTTAACATTTCTAAAAATTTCATACACTTTATTCCATTCCTATAACAAATAATCCTTGATGCTACCAAAACACATGTAACCTTTTTGACAGCTGACAACAGAGTAAATACCCAATATCCATAATATTGTGTACATACTTTTGAGACATGTTTACGAAAACAGTGACAAGAAAGTAGTGCAAATAGGACTAATACAATACTCAAAATTATAAATTTCTGCTTACCTTTTAAACACTCTTCGTGTTGCAAGTCCTTCAAAAAAAAACTTCTGCCTTTTAGTAGAAACACAAAGTAAGAACAAGCCTTAAATTCTACAGATTGATTGCATTATATGGGGTTCGTTTTACGAATAACAACAGAGGAACATACAATATATTCACATGAACAGGCATTCGGTTCTATGTTTGTAGTGTAACCCTGACTTCCATTCTTATCTTAATATTATTTACTCTATAATGTTGTGTTTCGGAAGAAGCTATCGTTTTTTGTATTCCTTATGGTCTTAATGCATTTGTCTAAAAATGAACGCAGCCGGGACGTATCTGTACAAGGCGTCGCCACAGATTTAAAGCACGCGCCGCGGCAGGGCCGGTACTACGTTGTGAAACAGCCTGTGGAAGCGCCCTGTGACGTAGCTGGGTTGGCAGAGTGGGGACTCGCTCGCTCGCTCTTCAGTTTACCGACAGACTAGGCCCGCCATCATATCGGTGTTGGACCGTAGACGACTGGAAAACCGTGGCCTCGTCAAATCAGTCCAGATTTCAGTTGGTAATAGGGTTAGTGTGGCGTGGATCCCAGAAGGCCATGGACCAAAGTTGTTAACAAGGCACTGCGCAAGCCGGTGGTGGCTCATTAATGGTGTCGGCTGTGTCATCCTCTGGAAATGGTTGTTTTCGGCTACCTGGAGACCATTTGCAGCCATTCATAAACTACACGTTCCCGAACAATGAGGAAAGATTTCTTTCTCAATCACAGGGCTCCATGTCGCCGGCCACAATTGTTCGCGGTTGGTTTGAAGACAATCTGGACAATCCGAGCGAATGAGTTGGCCATCCTGATCGTCCCACATGAATGTCATTCAACATTTATGGGACATACTCAAGAGGTCAGTTTTTGCACAAAATTCTGCACCGGCCACAGTTCCGCAATTGTGGACGACTATAGAGGCAACATGGCTCGTCATTTCTGCAGGGGACTTCCAACGACTTGTTGAGTCGATTCCACGTTGAGTTGCTGCACTACGGCGAGCCAGAGGTGGTCCGACGCGATATTAGGAGGTATACCACGACTCTCGTCACCTCAATGTACATACTCCGGTGCATGGCGGAGGGTAACTTCTACCAGTAGGAGTCATTCCCTTTCCTGTTACGCTCGCAAATGGTGAGAGGGTAAACGGCTGTCTGATTTCTCCCATCTCGTCTTCGCAGTCCTTACTAGAAATGTAAGATGGTGGTGGATCGCCCTCCAGTCTGTAGCAAATGCCGGTTATAAAAAAGTTTCTCAGTAGTGCTTCTCTGAAAGGACGTCTTCTTTCTTCCGGGTATTCCCATTTGAGTTCACGTAACATTTTCATTATACTCGCACGTTTATCGAAGTTACCGGTAACGAATACAGCAGCAGCACGTGTCTGAAATGCTTGAATGTCTTCCTTTTATCCGATCCGTTGGGGATGCTAAACACTCGTGCAGCACTCAAGAATGGGTCGGACAAGTATTCTGTGGCCTTTATAGATGAGTCACACTCTCCTAAAATTCTCCCAATTAAACATAGTCAACCATTCGCCGTCCGTCCAGCTGACCTTAAGTGGTCGTTCCATTCCATATCGCCTTCGTGACGTACCAATGTCTTTCCTCTGTTTCATTCGCGAATGGTGCATGTGGGGAACTATTGTCTATAAACCTTCGTATAAGCTCTAGTTTCTCTGATTTTTCTCGTTGTGGACATTTCGTGAGACGCATGGGAGAATTTGTTTTGCCCCACTCTTCCCAAAAGTACGGACTGGGAATTTCAGAAGTAAATGTAAATGTCGTGTGACTAGGGCCCCCTGTCAGGTAGACCTTTCGCCGGGTGCAAGTATTTCGATTTGACGCCGGGCTTCGGCGACTTGCGCATCGCTGCGGATGAAATGATGATGATGATTAGTAGAACACAACACCCAGTCACTTAGCGAAGGAAATCTCCGACCCAGGCGGGAATCGAACCCGGGCCCTTAGGATTGACATTCGTCGCGCTGAGCACTCGGATACCGGGGGCGGACATTTCAGTAGTAATCCTCTACGTATCATGATATACAATGCCCCACTTGTAGCGACTGCCACAATAATTTTTTCAGCATCTCGGTAACGCTCTCGCACCGACCAAACGATCTCATGGTGAAATGCGCTGTTGTTCGTTGGCTCCTCTCATTCTTACTCTCACTCATTCTCACTGTCTCTCGCTATCTCTCTTCTGTTAAACCAACCTGCCAAAGGCTCCCACACACTGATGGTCATCCAACCTGCTCAAAGCTCCCTCACACTAATGCACAATATTCCGAATCGGTCGATCAAGTGTTTCGCACGTCACTTCTTTCGTGGATGAATTTCACTTTCTTAAGATTCTTCCGACGAATTTCCTCCGAGTGTCTGCTTCTCGCAAAATTATTTTTATATGGTCATTCTACTTTAGATCGTTCCAGATATTTACTCCTAGGCATTACTGTTTCCCGTAATTTGTTACCGCCGGCCGATGTGTCCGCGCGGTTCTAGGCGCTTCAGTCCGGAGCCGCGCTGCTGCTGCTGCGGTCGCAAGTTCGAATCCTGCCTCGGGCATGGATGTGTGTGATGTCCTTAGGTTTAAGTAGTTCTAAGTCTAGGGGACTGATGATGACCTCAGAAGTTAAGTCCCATAGTGCTCAGAGCCATTTGAACAATTTGATTTGTTACCGATAGTATAGTCGAACAGTAGTGGCTCTCTTCGCCTATTCCATTCATTTTCGTTCAGTTTAAACTGCCACTCTCTGGGTCAGGTCTTCGTACGTTTCACTACTGTCTTCTCGCGTTACAACCTCCAATAGGCAACAGCTATCCACTGTATTGTGGAGAATACGAGGTGTGGCTAGAAAAAAACCGGACTAGTACTGGTGAAACAATAAAACGAATGCAATAAAGCTGAAAGTCGCGCGGCCTGTCACGTGACTCTCGCTCTGCCTACTGCACGAGTTTCATCTGCCTCCTGCACTCAGTCTGCCCGTGGCGTCTGTTTTAAGTAGTTGACGTTTTGTCTGTGCGTCGGAAAATGTTGAGTGTACAGAAAGAACAGCGTGTTAACATCAAATTTTGTTTCAAACTAGGAAAATCTGCAAGTGAAACGTTTGTAATGTTACAACAAGTGTACGGCGATGATTGTTTATCGCGAACACAAGTGTTTGAGTGGTTTAAACGATTTAAAGATGGCCGCGAAGACACCAGTGATGACACTCGCACTGGCAGACCATTGTCAGCAAAAACTGATGCAAACATTGAAAAAATCGGTAAACTTGTTCGACAAGATCGCCGTTTAACAATCAGAGCCGTGTCTGAGTTAACAGGAGTTGACAAGGAAAGTGTTAGGCAGATTCTTCATGAAAGTTTCAACATGAACAAAGTGTGTTCAAAAATGGTTCCAAAGTGTCTCACAATTGAACAGAAGGAACGCCGAAGAATGATTTGTTCTGACATCCTGGAAAACATTGAAAGTGATCCCACCTTCTTACAAAATGTTATTACTTGCGATCAATCGTGGTTTTTTACTTACGATCCCGAAACTAAACGCCAATCGATGCATTGGAAAACTCCTGGTTCTCCACGACAAAAAAAGCACGAATGTCAAAATCGAAATTCAAGGCAATGATGATTGTTTTTTTTTTGACATCAAAGGGATTGTGCACATTGATTGGGTACCAGAGGGACAAACAGTGAATCAGCATTACTACATTAGCGTCCTGGCTACCCTACGTGAGCGAGTACGGAGAAAACGGAACGATTTGTGGAGAAAAAAGTCATGGATGCTTCACCAAGACAATGCCCCAGCTCACAGTGCGTTGTCAGTGAAGACGTTTTTGGCAAAACACAACATTCCCATCTTAGATCATCCACCCTACTCACCTGATTTGGCCCCCTGTGACTTTTTTCTTTTCCCTAAAGTCAAGTCAGCTTTGAAAGGAACTAGATTTGAGACTGTTGAAGCAGTAAAAGAAAAAGCGACGGAAGTAATGTATGGACTTACCGAAAATGATCTGCAGCATTGCTATGAACAGTGGAAAATTCGTATGGAGCGGTGTAGAGACCGAGGAGGAGAGTACATTGAAGGAGATAACATGAAATTGTAAATAATTGTAAATAAATGTTTTTTCCAGCATCAGTCCGGTTTTTTTCTAGCCGCACCTCGTATCTACCTTGGGGTACTCCTGAAGCTACCACACAAACATATACAGGGTAAACCACCTAAAACTTGCACCGCGAATGTTGAGGAAATGGAATTTGTTAGTCAATAGAACAGATTGAAATAATACTTCGAAAGTGTATTTTTGTGCAAACATAAACTTTTTACATGGTACGATTATTATTGACATCAACAAACTGAAAGTATGGTAAATTAGTGTTAGTAGTGTTTGTTGCGGGATTCTAGTAAGAGTCATTTACGAGCTATCGTTTTTGGAAAGCTCCCATACCGACACTTGGATAATACCTGTGGCAGTACACACTACAGAACAACACCAATGCTTACGCTAGTTACGTGGATTCTGACCAGTGACGAGACAGCTGACCGTCACAGGTTGTGTTCAGAATGAACTCTGGCGGCGGCAACACACGCTTCAAGTCTGGTATCGGACGACTGCTGCACGCGTGCGAGCAGTCCATGGGGGAATAACTGAGCAGACAGCAGTAATAGATCAATGCATATCATCGGGTGTAGTTGGTATGTCCTTGTAGAGTGCGTCTTTCAGCTTTACCTACAGAAAAAACAGTGTACAGGCCTCAAATCCGGGGAGCGGGTTGGCCAAGCTACAGGTCCTCCTGTGTCCAGTCCAACAATTTGGAAAAAGTTCGTGATGGACATGTTGTAGTACTTCATGCACAATGGGCTGGGCAGCTATCATGTTGGTATCACAGGTTCCTCCTAATCTGCAGGGGAACGTCTTCCAGCATCCGTGGAAGATGGTGTATTAGGAGGCTGCAATACTTGCGCGGCTTCAGTGATCCGTCTATGAAAAACGGGTCTGTCAGCAGACGGTTCACATTCCACCCCCACACGTTTATACTCCATGGGCGCTCACATTCTACCTGACGAAGCCAACTCTGATTAGCGTCAGACCAAGCAGCTCTTAATGGAGAGAGATGTGATATGGATGGAACCTAGGTCGATGGAGATGCGTAACACACTTGCCTGACTTACGCCACTTCCTCGTGCGTTTGCGCAGGGGCTAAAGTGCGGATTAACTGAATTAGCAGCAATAACATTAATTTTCCCCTTTTCTGTCATCACTTGTTTCCTTTTGTTACGTTGTGTATGTATTACACTACCACTTTCACGTAACTGTTTGAAGAGCTTGATAAATACACTGCTGGCCATTAAAATTGCTACACGAAGAAGGAATGCAGATGATAAACGGGTATTCATTGGAAAAATATATTATACTAGAACTGAAATGTGATTACATTTTGCCGGCCGGTGTGGCCGTGCGGTTCTAGGCGCGTCAGTCTGGAACCGCGTGACCGCTACGGTCGCAGGTTCCAATCCTGCCTCGGGCATGGATGTGTGTGATGTCCTTAGGTTAGTTAGGTTTAAGTAGTTCTAAGTTCTAGGGGACTGATGACCACAGATGTTGAGTCCCATAGTGCTCAGAGCCATTTGAACAATTTTGATTACATTTTCACGCAACTTGGGTGCGTAGATCCTGAGAAATCAGTACCCAGAACAACCACCTCTGGCCGTAATAACGGCCTTGATACGCCTGGGCATTGAGTCCAGCAGAGCTTGGATGGCGTGTACAGGTAGAGCTGCCCATGCAGCTTCAACACGATACCACAGTTCATCGAGAGTAGTGACTGGCGTATTGTGACGAGCAAGTTGCTCGGCCACCATTGACCAGACGTTTTCAATTAGTGAGAGATCTGCAGAATGTGCTCGCCAGGGCAGCAGTCGAACATTTTCTGTATCCAGAAAGGCCCGTACAGGACCTGCAACATGCGGTCGTGCATTTTCCTGCTCAAATGTAGGGTTTCGCAGGTATCGAATGAAGAGTAGAGCCACAGGTCGTAACACATCTGAAATGTAACGTCCACTGTTCAAAGTGACGTAAATGCGAACAAGAGGTGACCAAGACGTGTAACCAATGGCACCCCATACCATTACGCCGGGTGATACGCCAGTATGGCGATGACGAATACACGCTTCCAATGTGCGTTCACCGCGATGTCGCCAAACACGGATGAGACCAGGTAAAGAGAACCTGGATTCATCCGAAAAGATGACGTTTTGCCATTCGTGCACCAGGTTCGTCGTTGAGTACACCATCGCAGGCGCTCCTGTCTCTGATGCAGCGTCAAGGGTAAACGCAGCCATGGTCTCCGAGCTGATAGTCCATGCTGCTGCAAACGTCGTCGAACTATTTGTGCAGATGGTTGTTGTCTTGGAAATGTCCCCATCTGTTGACTCGGGGATCGAAACGTGGCTGCACGATCCGTTACAGCCATGCGGATAAGATGACTGTCATCTCGACTGCTAGTGATAGGAGGCCGCTGGGATCCAGCACGGCGTTCCGTATTACCCTCCTGAACCCACCGATTCTATATTCTGCTAACAGTCATTGGATCTCGACCAACGAGAGCAGCAATGTCTCGATACGATAAACTGCAATCGCGATAGGCTACAATCCGACCTTAACAAAGTCGGAAACGTGATGGTACGCATTTCTCCTCCTTACACGAGGCATCAAAACAACGTTTCACTAGGCAACGCCGGTCAACTGCTGTTTGTGTATGAGAAATCGGTTGGAATCTTTCCTCATGTCAGCACGTTGTAGGTGTCCCCACCGTCGCCAACCTTGTGTGAGTGCTCTGAAAAGCTAATCATTTGCATATCACAGCATCTTCTTACTGTCGGTTAAATTTCGCGTCTGTAGCACGTCATCTTCGTGGTGCAGCAATTTTAATGGCCAGTAGTGTAACTGCAGCGATAGCTGACGTCTATTGGGATATGTTGCCGCATACACCGTAGAAGAACGAACTGCATGCTTCCTACACTCTCGATAGACCATGAGCATGTCGGCTTTTTCTGCATTGGTAAATCTCATCGCCCACTCACGACCTACTGCTTAGACTGCTACAGACTAAGTCGCAGTGCACCCGAGGAATACACGACCCCGTTGTAAGCAAACATAATATCGATCCTAGCACTGCGCACTTTGAACGACACAAACGAGTGTTGGCGTGGAAACTCAAGACTTGGTAGCACTGTCGTTCTATACGCCGTCTCCTGTATGGATAAGCTGCACTTCCCCAAAATTCTCCCAATAAAACGAAGTAGAGGATTCGCCTTCCCTACTTCCAACCTGACTTTACGCGTAATCGCAGTGACTGTGTAAAGTTGCGCCCTACTAATGCTATATTCGAACGTTGCAGGACTGTTTTCCTATTGATCCGCGTTAACTTTCATTTTTGTACATTTAGAGCAAGCTGCCATTCATCACACCAACTAAAAATTTGTTTGAGCCATCTTGTATATTCCTACAGTCTCTCAACGACGAAACCTTCCCATACACCACAGCGTAATCAGCTAACGTCCGTAAACCGCTACTCACCATGTCCGTCTGCTCGCTTATGTGTGCAGAGAATACAAGCGCTCCTATCACACTTCCCTGGGGCACTCCTGATGATGCCCATGTCTCTGATGAACACTCGCCGTCGAGGCCCACGTACTGGATTCTATTTCTTAAAAAGCCTCAGACCCACTCACGTATCTGGGAGTGTAATCCGTGTGCTCGGATCTTCAATAATCTGGAGTCGAGCACCTTGTCAACTGATTCAACGAAAATCCGCGACCAAAGAGTTTAATGGACAGTGGACTTTACTAGCATGTGCTGACTTGAGAATCAGGGTTGGCTGGGAAGCATGTCCGGATAGCCGAGGCGGTTCAGGCGACCACTCGCGTAAAGCGGGTGATAGAGGTTCGAGTCCCGGTCTGGCACAAATTTTCACTTATCACTGCTAAATTTATTTCAGTACTCAGTTGTGGTCGATGTCTGTTTGTTAGAAACTACGTATACGTGCTAATCGGTTGTACGAAATCAGCGCAGTGAAATGGATCGATGTTGACACGTGACGGAAATCAGCTGTCGTGCTTGAACTTATCCATGACCACATCGTGCTGGAAGTTCCCCCTACTCGTTGGTGTATCGGCCGGCCGAAGTGGCCGAGCGGTTCTAGGCGCTTCAGTCTGGAACCGTGCGACCGCTACGGTCGCAGGTTCGAATCCTGCCTCGGGCATGGATGTGTGTGATGTCCATAGGTCAGTTAGGTTCAAGTAGATCTAAGTACTATGTGACTGATGACCTCCGCTGTTAAGTCCCATAGTGCTCAGAGCCATTTGAACCATTTTTACGCCTCTCTTGTCGCGATCGTGGTAATCATTCTGATTAACGCGAGTACTTGCGTGGCGAGCATGGAGCCCCAAGCTATTGCAGTAATTGTTCCCTTTCTGTGCCGCAACTTTGCTCTCTTAGTGTATCTCTTCTCAGACTTATTTTCTAGGGCAGATTCGTTGCTGATAACCTAACACGCTTGTAGGAAGTCTATTGAGTCTTCTCCCAATTTGTTCCTTTATTGTACACCACAAATTTCGATAACTTACGTCGGTCCCCACACCTGGATTTGACCTACACTTCCTCAGATTTTACAAAAGTTTGGGGCGTGCGGGTAACGTCGTGTGGGGTGGTCGTCAGGTACCCGTACAGTGTTCTGACCACCCAGTGGTTGCTGTACTGATGCCTGAGCTGTCACATCCCCGCGCATACGAACCATTCCGCCAGGAGGCCTTTGTTCTGGCTGAGTGACGCCCATGGGGGAGAGCACTCATTATGGTCAGGTGGCATCGTGGCGCATATTTTTGTCACGAAACGACCAAAGTTATGAGCCGACAGCCGCGAGGCCCCAACAATCTTTTTCAGGGAGACCGCAGTCACGCCATGGGAGGAAAGCAAAACCAACGAGTGGGCGACAACTAATCCCCTCTGTCCCTGGTTTGCATTTGGGCAGATGGAGCGCCCCTTCTCTATGCTACGCCAGCGTTGTGTGTGGATACAATTCAAAACGTCTTCGGCGAGCTCTCTTCCCTTAGTAAACTATCATGTCGTTCCATCTCAAGACGGCATATCCTATCAACTCCTAGGCGTTATTCTCTTGCACCAATTTGGTGATGTACCTGTAATCATAACACCCCACAAAAACCCAAATATAATGCTGAGATTAATTTTACGCCAGGACCTAACGCCGCAGACCGATGAACTACACACACATTTGAGGAAGCGAGCGATGCACTTTGGTACGTCCCGTAGTTGAGGGACGCCAGACAAAAAGGTTGACACGGAGCATTCATCCTTCCTTTTGAAGGGGCTACGCTTCCAGAGAAGTTGAAAGTCTTCGTTTACCACGTATTCTCCACCGCCCATGCTGTGTTTCAAATGAGAACACTTTGGGTGTACGACTTAACGATGTACTTACGCCCTCATTTGTAGAAACTGTGGCCGATTGCTTCATGAAAATTTACAATGTGGGCTACCACCTGTCTGTTTCAGTTGCGGGAAAAACGATCCTCCCCGATCCCCGAAGTGAACAATCGTATCTAAGGAACACAAAATACAGGAACCGAGGAACTCCAAACGCCTCTTATATTTTGAAGCTCGTTTACATTCTGTCTCCACGATATCTGCTCTTGCCAATATTGTGGCCAGGTCGTCGGCAGTACCTTACGTATTTACTCCCTCGATGTCGACCTCCGGTGGTCGCGTAACTAAATTCGACCGTGGGGACGATAGGACCTCCCCGCACGTCCTTGCTACAGAACCATCTTCAGGAAACTCGATTCTCTGCACCGGGCCGTAGAAGCAACGTTCTCTTACCCGAAGCGTTGTCAGTGCTCCCTTTCTGGAAGACACTCCCCAAAAACCTGCAAACCAACATCTCTGCACCTTCCAGTGGCTGAAGGAGGCACCGACTGGATGTCTCACCGCTGCCGGCTGTTACTCCGCTTCTTTGGCCGGGGTCTGGGTGTTTATGTTGTCCTCATCATTTCACCATCATTTGTGTCTGTGGCTAGATTGGACTGTGGAAAAATTGGGGCTTTGTCCGGGCGCTGATGACCGCGCAGTTGAGCGCCCCACAAACCAATCATCATCATCATCCTCTTCCGCTCCTACATCCACAGCGAATTGGCCCTCAGAAGAGTGTCGACCGCCAAAAGCAGCGAAAGATAAATCTCTGGGGAGCACCCAAGTGAGTCCAGATCTCCCCCTCCCCCCTTCCCCCACGCCGTCCGGCTCTGAACCGATGTTCTTTCATATTGTTCTATCCTGCCGCCCCTTCCCCACCACCAGGTGGCGGACGTGATCCTGTCGTCTTGGCCCATTGAAGTCTAACCAAGACACGCTTAGCGCGACAGTTCATTGAAACTGCAGTGGCTATTACTGTCTCCTGCAACAACGAATCCCTTCCTGTTCTGACATCTGTGTTGCTCTCAATGGTGTAGTCAACAGCCAACCTGAGCCTGGGTTTTAGCCGTTTCCCACACTCGCTTGGGCAAATGCTGTTCTCGTCCCCAAACCCGCCTCAGAAAGTAATATACCCAAACAGTTGAAACACGGTAACTTCACACACGATTCTCAGACAGATGGAGTTCGAGGCTTCGGTGCCATAGGTTAAGTGGCGACTCTGCCAACTGGAAAGCTATCGGTCCGTGAAATTGAAATAAAAGAAATTTGCAAAAATCATTAAAAACAGCCAATCCTGTACGATGGGATAAACGTTAGGAAAGTCAGTGAAAAGATGTAATTCGGTGTATTTATTAGACCAGAACCGTTTATAGCCTAAAATAACGCCACAACAATGTAAATTCAACATGTTGCATGTGAATGTATTTTGGTAATGTCTCAGCTGGCGATACTGCTTGATAAACAGAGCTGAAACGCTCGTGACGAAGTATAAGTTGCATTAGTTCAGTTTCTCACAAACTTGACGTAAAAATTGGTAATACAGTTTAAGTAACTCTTCGATTCATGGAAATAATGTGTGTAAAAGTTACACCTAAAAATTAAAAATAGGGTAGGGTTAACCGGTGATAACAGTAAATATTTGACATAGATCTGGAAAGAGTCAGTGCCAGCTACTCCCAAATTTTAAAAACGAGTAACTTTATGTTAACCCAAGTTTGAGAAACACCATTTGACGATCCACGGTCCTCATTTCTCATCGTATCTAAGAAGGATTCAGCAACATAGGGGCGTATATTCGTGATTTCAGAGGAACTGGCACCTCTTACGATGTTGTTTGCGAGTCGTATGAACTGCCAGCCCATCCGGTCGTAGACTGACACAGCACTGTTCATACTCTTAGCTTACCGACGTTTCGAAACAAGCTTCCATCATCATGCAGACACGTTGGTCGGCGGACGAGATGCTCCTAAAACTGTGAAATCGGTTTGGCCATTGCAGCCTCATTTCCTGTGGCACATTGATTTCCGTGCGGTCTCAGCAGCAGCGAACGCAAATAGGATTACGGGTTTAACGTATTTCGCGTGTTCTCTGCAGGGAGGGGGATTGCAGAGCACAGTTGGCGAATCGTGACAGTACAATGATTAAATGACCACATCAACATTTCGGTTTCTGTAGTGTGTAAAGAAAAAAGTTTCACGTTATGTCTCTACATTTACATGTACATTCCACAAGCCGTCTTACAATGTGTAGCAGAGGATATTTCGTGAACCATTGTCATCCCCCCTCCCCCTTTCCTGTTCCATTCGCGAATAGTACCTGGGATGAATAACTGTCGCTGAACCTTCGTATGAGTCCATAGTTCATTAATTCTAGTCGTGGTCATTCCGTGAAACGTATTTAGGAGGAAGTACTATGTTGCGTGAATCTTCTTGGTCAGTACATTCCCGGATTACAACAGAGAACTTCTCCGTGATACCAAAAACCTCTCCTTCAGTGTGTGCTTGGGGATGGGTGAGTCTTTCAGTGATGCTCAGGTGCTTGTTAGACGAAGATGCGACGAAACCTGCTGCTCTTCTTTGTCTTTTCTTTTAACCAATAAAGGACAGCGCGTTTAGCAGATCCGTCACGTTTGTCCATTATTATTTTTGCAACTGGAAAAGGATTTCATAGAATTTTCTCAAAGTAACTATGTTTGTACGTTACCTGTCCCACATCGTGAGATACAATACAAAGGCACGATACTACGTGCCACATCTCTCTCTAGTGTACTTGTTTTTATTTATTTATTTATTTATTTTATTTTGTCGTCGGGTGACCTCGTCCAGCTATCTAACGAATGTACAGGAAATTAATACCATACACCATGGATTTAGAAATTTCATATTATTTCATGCAAAAAAATGGTACTGCAGTCAGATTCCAATATTAAAGTAAAAGATTTATATTCCAGAAACATTTATCGTATAGTTACATTCACTTTGGGAAAGAAGGTATATAATGTAACTTCCTGGCAGATTAAAACTGTGTGCCGGACCGAGACTCGAACTGGGGACCTTTGCCTTTCGCGGGCAAGTGCTCTACGGTAAGGTAATAATGTTCTGTAGGATGTATCGCACTGAAAGAACCGAGCGAGGTGGCGCAGTTGTCAGCACACTGGACTCTCATTCGGGAGGACGACGGTTCATTCCCGCGTCCGCCCATCCTTATTTAGGATTTCCCGTGATTTCCCAAAGTCGCTTCAGGGAAATGCCGGGATGGTTCCTTTGAAAGGGCACGGCCGACTTCCTTTCCACCCTTCCCTTATCCGATGGGACCGTTGACCTCACTATTTGTTCCCCACCCCTCAAATCAATCAACCAACCAACCGTCCTGAAAGTCATAAACTGAACGTTGAAAGAACTTGAACTGGAAGCAGCAACATTCTGGTGAACATGGATCCGCAACAGAACGGTTTACATATTGGCCTTCAAGACCACCTGATCATTCCTATATCTGTTGATGCCGACAGTATAAAGATGAGTGGTCGTGCGGCAGCGTTCTCGCTTCCCACGCCCGGGTTCCCGGGTTCGATTCCCGGCGGGGTCAGGGATTTTCTCTGCCTCGTGATGGCTGGGTGTTGTGTGCTGTCCTTAGGTTAGTTAGGTTTAAGTAGTTCTAAGTTCTAGGGGACTTATGACCACAGCAGTTGAGTCCCATAGTGCTCAGAGCCATTTGAACCATTTTTATAAAGATGAGTAGTTGATATTTCAGATGGCTGATGACTTTCCTCGTGTTTTTACACCCAAATATAATGTGGGTTTTGTCTTCGCCGTCACCGCACTCACGGAAAGGGCCTGGTGTTTTTGTTAAAGAGAGGACGAGTTGTCCGAATCTATGATAATGAAGTATCAAATAGGGCATAATGACGAGTAATTCCCACCCGCAGTGGCTCCCACGGTATCATAACAACGATCTGTGTCTTTAGTGCTGAAGGTTTTGTGGTGTTTCCTCTTGCTGCTTGCGAGATGTTTCATTCTTAATTCCAATATTTCCTGATGATGATCTGTATTTTGTGACCGAGTTGTTGTTGGTAGTCACAGTGGTGTGTGTGTGTGTGTGTGTGTGTGTGTGTGTGTGTGTGTGTGTGTGTGTGTGTTTGTAAACAGATTTCTTCGCTGTTCCATCCCCCACTAACGGTAATCTCTGCAGTTTCGCTTCGCTTCAGTTCCGTTTTCTCGTGTTTTTTTTGTCTGCACTCTTATTTTATTACCTTCGGCCTTAACCTCCATCAGTGTCTTCAAGCAGTCTTTAGACAGGTAAACCTTATCAGTAGTTACCTTCGGAGAGACTTTTCCTGGAGCAGTGCACTGAACTCTTTTCTCCAGGAGTTAAGCGTGTTTCAGACTTTTCACTCTTTGCATGTAGCTTTCTGTTGACTTACTCACTACGCAACTATCTCAGCACTTGGTTACATTGCGATCTAAATAGATGTTTAGACAACTGTGGCTCTGAGCACTATGGGACTCAACTGCTGAGGTCATTAGTCCCCTAGAACTTAGAACTAGTTAAACCTAACTAACCTAAGGACATCACAAACATCCATGCCCGAGGCAGGATTCGAACCTGCGACCGTAGCGGTCTTGCGGTTCCAGACTGCAGCGCCTTTAACCGCACGGCCACTTCGGCCGGCTAGACAACTGTCTTGGCCTATTTAATGTCTCTTATTGATAAAGTTTCACCAGATTGCATTAAACGGTGTGCCGTCCCACCTTTTCCCCCTGATTTCTTCTTCGCACTTGCGATTAAGAGTAAATACTTAAAATTCACAACCTTTTATTATGCTTTCTAATGCCTTTAAATCCCTTGTATTTGCCAGTTATCACGAACTACTGATTCTATCCTCCGTTTTCTCCCTTAAACTCTTACTCCTAAACATAGTGCAGATGCCAAATAGACATCCGGTCGCCAGCGTCTCTGATTCGCTGCACCTACGCTGATGACCGAAAACATTCTCACGTCCTGCTTAATCGCGTGTTGATCCCTCTTTGGAATGCAAATAAACGCTGCGATTCTGTGTGTAATAGATACAAGAAGTCCTCGGTAGGTTTCCAGAGGCATGTGGCATCAGATTTCTACACTCGTGTCAAGCAGTTCCTGTAAATTATGGGTCTGTATTTGTGGTGTCTTCTTTCGGGCATGTCTGAAAGGACAGACACCATTTTGATCGATCAGCCACTGTGAATTAAGACACAAAGGAATTACAGACACTGACTGTAAGTGGGTTTGTGGTCGCGGATCTGGAAACCGACAGCGCCCTAGATGTGCTCCATCGCGTTCAGGTCACGCGAATTTGGTGGCCACGACATCAGTGTGAATTCACTGTCCTGCTCCCCAAGCCACTGACTGTTACCTGCTGGAAGATACCGTCGCTGTCTGGGAAGACAACGTATGAAGAGTTGCAGATTGTCCGCAGTAATGTTTACGTAGTTCTCAGCTGTCATGGAGCCTTCGGTTACTACCAGAGGTCCTATAGTAGCCCAGGCGAATGTCCCCCACTGCCTTCGTCGGACTGCGTACTGGGCACGGTGCATGTTTCGCCCAGCTGTTCGCCTGGATAACGGCGTATGAGAATACGACAGCGGTCCTGTCCTAACGAGAAACGCGACTCTTCCGACCAGGCGACACTTTTCCTCTGAGTCAGGGCCCAGTTTCCCTACCGGCCGTTGTGGCCGAGCGGTTCTAGGCCCTTGAGTCTGGAACCGCTCTGCTGCTACGGTCGCAGGTTCGAATCCTGCCTCGGGCATGGATGTGTGTGCTGTCGTTAGGTGAGTTAGGTTTAAGTAGTTGTACGAGGGCCGTTCAGAAAGTAACCTCCGGTTGATTTAAAAAATTACACCAAGTTAAATAAAAATATTTTAATATATACATCTTACAACTACATCTTTGCACTATTTTTCTACATAGTCTCCATAGCGATTGAGGCACTTATCGTATCTCTTCACAAGCTTTGAAATTCCTTCTGCATAAAAATCACCCGCTTGTGCCTGGAGCCAGCCTGTGACCGCATCTTTGAGCTCTTCGTCGTCATCAAACCGCTGTGACCCGAGCCATTTCTTCAAATGCATGAAGAGGTGATAATCACTTGGCGCCAGGTCTGGGCTGTAAGGTTGATGGTTGATAACGTCCCACTTGAAGGACTCAAGAAGGGCCGTTGTTCTGCGAGCAGAGTGGGGACGGGCGTTATCGTGCAAAAAAACGATACCGGAAGTCAGCATACCACGGCGTTTGTTCTGTATAGCCCGTCGTAACTTTCTTATTGTTTCACAGTACACGTCTTGATTAATGGTCGTACCACGTTCCATGAATTCAACCAACAACACCCCTTTGGCATCCCAAAACACCGTTGCCATCAGTTTTCTGGCAGAAAAATCTTGCGAGGCTTTTCTTGGTTTGGTAGGCGAATTTGAATATGCCCACATCTTTGATTGTTCTTTTGTCTCAGGGTTCACGTACTTAATCCAGGTTTCGTCACCGGTCACGATTCTGTTTAACAATGGTTCTCCTTCGTCCTCATAACGTGACAGAAAGTCTAATGCAGAGGCCATTCTTTGAGTTTTGTGGTGGTCGGTAAGAATTTTGGGCACCCATCGTGCACAGAACTTACGGTAACCCAATCTTGCTGTCACTATCTCGTACAAGAGAGTCTTAGAAATCTGTGGAAAACCAGTAGACAACTCCGACATTGAGAAACGTCGATTTTCACGAACTTTTGCATCAACTGTCTGAACGAGTTCGTCAGTCACCAATGATGGTCTACCACTCCTCTCTTCATCATGAACGTTTTCTCGTCCACTTTTAAATAAACGTACCCATTCACGGACAACTCCTTCACTCATAACTCTTGGTCCGTACACGGCACAAAGCTCACGATGAATAGCTGCTGCAGAATATCCTTTGGCTGTAAAAAACCTTATGACAGCACGCACTTCACATTTGGCGGGGTTTTCTATTGCAGCACACATTTCAAACTGCCACAAAAACTAAACCAGCGCAGGTACGACGTTCACTCGACCACGGCTTGATGCCGACTGACCTGTTGAGTGCGTGAACGCACAGATGGCGTCGCTACTCCCCCCACAACCCGCACTGTGACCAATCGGAGGTTACTTTCTGAACCGCCCTCGTAAGTTCTAGGGGACTGATGACCTCAGATGTTAAGTCCCATAGTGCTTAGAGCCATTTGAACCAGTTTACCGTGCCTACTGCAATCGTTGTGGACGCCACTGGATCACCACGGGAACACGTAGGGGTCAACTACTGCGAAGCCTCGCGTTTGAGATTGTGCCACTGAGCAGTGTGCTCCGAAACACTTGAGCCTGCAACAGCGGTGTGCTCTGCCGTCAGAGCTTCCACGGTCGCCACGTACTGTGGGCGTCCGACACCCTGTTCCACCATCCGCAGGCGACAGCAGCACGCAAACTGCCGACCGACTTCCTTGTAGATTAGATTAATACTAGTTCCATGGATCATGAATACGATATTTCGTAATGATGTGGAACGAGTCAAATTTTCCAATACATGACATAATTAAGTTAATTTAACAACATAATTAAGTTAATATAACAACTTTTTTATTTTTTGTTATTTTTTTTCAATTTTTTTTCTTAATTTATATCTAAAAATTCCTCTATGGAATAGGAGTTGTCATTCAGAAATTCTTTTAATTTCTTCTTAAATACTTGGTGGTTATGTCAGACTTTTGATACTATTTGGTAAGTGACCAAAGACTTTAGTGCCATTATAATTCACCCCTTTCTGTGCCAAAGTTAGATTTAATCTTGAATAGTGAAGATCATCCTTTCTACTAGTATTGTAGTTATGCACACTGATATTACTTTTGAATTGGGTTTGGTTGTTAATAACAAATTTCATAAGACAGTATATATACTGAGAAGCTACTGTGAATATCCCTAGATCCTTAAATAAATGTCTGCAGTATGATCTTGGGTGGACTCCAGCTATTATTCTGATTACACGCTTTTGTGCAATAAATACTTTATCCCTCAGTGATGAATTACCCAAAAATATGATGCCATATGAAAGCAATGAGTGAAAATAGGCGTAGTAAGCTAATTTACTAAGATGTTGATCACCAATATTTGCAATGACCCTTATTGCATAAGTAGCTGAACTCAAACGTTTCAGCAGATCATCAATGTGTTTCTTCCAATTTAATCTCTCATCAATGGACACACCTAAAAATTTGCAATATTCTACCTTAGCTATATGCTTCTGATTAAGGTCTATATTTATTAATGGTGTCATACCATTCACTGTACGGAACTGTATGTACTGTGTCTTACCAAAATTCAGTGAGAGTCCGTTTACAAGGAACCACTTAGTAATTTTCTGAAAGACAGTATTGACAATTTCATCAGTTAATTCTTGTTTGTCAGGTGTGATTACTATACTTGTATCATCAGCAAAGAGAACTAACTTTGCCTCTTCATGAATATAGAATGGCAAGTCATTAGTATATATTAAGAACAACAAAGGACCCAAGACTGACCCTTGTGGAACCCCATTCTTGATAGTTCCCCGGTTTGAGGAAAGTGCTGATCTTTGCATATTATGAGAACTGCTTATTTCAACTTTCTGCACTCTTCCAGTTAGGTACGAATTAAACCATTTGTGCACTGTCCCACTCATGCCACAATACTTGAGCTTGTCCCTGGACGTCGGGCCGTTAACAGTCTATCCTTTGCCAAAGTCGCGTGTGTCAGTGTATTTCCCCGTTTGCATCCCTTGCCGTCGCTTCTCTCTCCTCGGCTTGTACACTTTGTTTAACCCGTCCTAACACGGGACGAGGCAGCTGACGTGGACGTGGACGCGGATGGGATATCCGACCTCAGCAGTGACAGCACCGTCGCCATACGGAACGAGCTGGCTAACGTGATTAGCGCTCTCCAACGGCCGTTATCTGCCTTATTGGGCTCGCAAAACACACATTTCCTTCACGAAACTGGATGCGCGTGAAATAACCGCCTTGCGGAGAAAATCGTGAAGAATATTCTGAACTTCTCGATGGTTTGAACAGCGAATTGCTGTGGAGAGCAACACTACAGAATGCTGTACAATCTGAGATACATAGCAGTAGAAGTTATTCGTTAACTTAATTGTATTTTCATCCCATTTCCGGTTTTAGATTGAGTAAAGTTGAGGTATAGTGTGTCATGTTGGTTTGCGCATGCATAACATCCGTATGCACGCCGTTGCATTTAGTGCCAACACTGAAATAATGTACTTCACCACATATATTTCAAGATCAGTTCGTCGTCATTTTATTCGAATGGAAGAGGAGATTTATTTGCGAAGTTGCTCACTGTATATTTAATGGCAAAGCACAAACATGAGCGATTCCATAAGCCCAGAGATAGGTACGTATACTTTCATAATAGCAGAAACTCCCATTGTGTAACTTGTCTACTTACTGGCAGTCCGGTTAAGATTTCTGGGCACTGGGGAAACATTCCAGTCGTTGGTCTTTGCAACAAGAATTGCAGCAAATACATTATAAATAATAAATAACATGGGTTTTTCGGATAATACTCTTTTAAACTGAATAAGAAAATCGAAGATTAAAAAAAAAAAAAAAACTGGGAGGACGTCAATACCAACCAACTGCTTCTCTTTTCGCAACTTACAACCCACGACATTACCAATAGCGCTGCACCTTCCACGTAATTGACTTCGCCTGCTTGTTTGGTATACCATGTGTAAAGACGGTATGTACATATGTTATTATTCGATATTTAACATACAAATTGTAACAAAAAGACGTTGATATATCACCACTGTGCCGTAGCATCGAACCTGTATCTTCGCAGTCCACAAATTGAGACATGAGCTACAGGAAGCCGTTACCTGCCGATGTGGAGTTTCCTCTTACTTTATTATAACAAATCGCAGCTAAAATGACGCGTTTTCGAGAGATCCTCGATTTGCTGCGTGTTTCGTACCACGTACTTTGTGATAGAGAAACCCCACCCAATATGACGTTTAACGCCGTACAATATGGCGGCTCGTATGTTCTGTTTCTAACGTAAAGCGATGTCGCATCTCATTGACCGTGTTCCTCTCAACGAAGCAAAAATCTGACATGTCAGATTCTTTATTTTACGCTCTGCAGTGTAGTGGAAAGTGGAATCCCACACTGCTCCGTGAGAGGACGGCTTTACCACCAGGCGGCAGTGCAGTACAGTGGGCGGTGGTCGTAATGTTTTACGTTATCAGTGAATATTAACTTTGTAGGACACCGATTTCTCTTTGTACTAAGCGGAAATCCAGACCAATTCGTCAGAACTCCAAGAATTCTTCTACTTCAAAATATCCCAGGCGTAAAGCATCGAAGGCATTGAAATGAGGAGGTCCTGTGTAACAGTTCTTTATTTTTGTGCAAAAAAACTTCTTTCTTGAGATTACCAGCTGTAAATGAACATGTAGGCAGCATCGCGCTTCCGCGAAACGGTCATCAACATAAGCCGTTCTACGGAAGGAGTCAAAACCATTCTCACTGACCGGTGTTTTTCTATGTCTATTCTTATGAAGATGAGGAATGTTCCATATAAATGCCCTTTCTGGCCCCAAGTCAAACTCTTTGTTCTGTTTTCAGTGATAACGCTAACGCTGAGCCTTTATATCATAACAGAAGGAGAAACAAAATTAATGGATGCTCAACTTTCCACGTAGGCATTAGTGACGGGTGTGCAGGCTAATAGCACAAAATGTCACTGAATTTTTTCAGTCGTATTTATTAATCATTCGTGAGCAAAAAATCAGATTTTCGCAGTAATGTTGCTGTGAAGCGATTTCGAATATGTGAGTTTCTACCAAACTTAACAAATTTATTGTTACGCAATTTCAAATTCATCTAAGAGACCACATAATGAAAGTAACAACATTCGTCGTATTCCTACTATAAACAGTGCAGTCGATCAGAAATGAACGCCAAAATTTTAAACATTGTACCTACCTGTTACTTGCAGTTTTAAACTGCCTATCGTAAACCACAGGTTACTTTAGCACAGTGGTGGTCAACCTGGCCTTAGCGCCCACTACTGGAAGTTTCGGCTTTCATGGTGGGCGTTAGGTGGTAGAGGTTTTGACAACGTTTCCATTAGGTTTTGCTAACGTTTGGTAAGTAATTGCTTGAGCTTTCTGTAATTGAGATTTATAAATTTTATGTAGGAAGTTACTTCCCTATTGTATAAATCAACACTATTATTGAACCAGTGTATGGTTAGAAAATTTTACTACTGAGATACAAAAGTGGGCGGTAGGTAAGAAAGGTTGGCTATCTGCTTTAGCACAACGTATTTTACTCACCTTAAAAGAAGTCATGTTCTTATGGAATCACACATAAGACCTACGTGCATGAATTAGTTCTGCGTTATCTTTTAGTGTCGTGGGAATAAGTATCACCGACATTTGAAATACACGACAAGGAAATTAGTGGCGTTAATGATTTCTCTCAGAAGCAACAACTAAAGACTTCCGTCACGGCTAATGTTACGTCGTTCTTAAAGTAGCGTTTTGACACTCCAGTATACGCTGCAGCTTATACCTATGTTATACAATTTCTATAAATATTACTTTTTATTACATACATTCATTGTTTATGCTGAAAAATTTCTTGTTTAAATTTAAAGACAACCATTATTGAATACACAGATTTTTTTCTTTATTGTTAATTTCACACCTGATACAGGTAGGAGCAGCGACATACTACGCCGCTCTTCGGCCACAGATAAAACTAATGATACAAAAGAAAGTTACTCCAGAATTTTGTTCTCACAAAATTTGAATGGGTTACGAGAAAGTCCCTCACCGTGGATGTATCATTACTTACAGAATCTTTATATGTGTGCCATCAAACCGTTATATTTGCGTCATTAATAAAGTACCAAAGAAGCCCAAATGGAAAAATTAAAATATTACTTGAAAATATCCAACAGGCCGGCGTAGTTGCGGTAACGGCCGCGACGTGACCGCCAGCGCCATCTCGTAGGGAGAACGCTCACGCATGCGTCTTGTCTGCTGCGTATGTTCTTTGGAGCGGTAGCGTGCGGCGCTGTGCCGCGAGGCAGTCACAACGCGTCGTTCTTTCGCACAGAGAGATTAGCTGGTCCAAGAAAAACTTGTTTTATGCTCGGCATTGAGTTTACTTTGCCAGCTTTGCATACGTGAATACATATTTATGAAATAACGAGTTTATCACAAGGATTATTTTACTTGCTGCTTGAAACAAGTTTCATGCTACTCACTGCAGTATATATACGGTTTCTGGAGAGTGACGTAACAGGCATGTGAAGCGTTGCAATGATGATCCCATCTTTCGGGTCTGAGACCTGATGAAACCCATCCCAACACTTTCTGAGCAACGCAAATAGTTATTATGGTTGTAAGTTATTGGGTTATACGTTGGAGTTACGTTCCGACAGTGAAAGCATCTGATGCGTTAATTACTGGCTATTTCGTGCAGAATTGCATACTGTCAATTTGTAATCAGCCATTTTAGATCTTAACTCTTCTAAGCGTGACCCATATCTTCCGCATATTTACTTAGCGTGGGTCCATTGCATCTGGTATGTCTAGCATTTTCTGGATATTTTCGTGCACGAATATTATGTCTTAAGATCTATCAGTAAAAAACAAGTCAGCTGAATTATTTTTAATATTTTATGAAGTTAAAAAGAGTGTGTTTTTAATCCTGAATAATTTTGTTTGAGTAATTTGTTATGTAAAGTGAAATATAAGCTACCAGTATTATTTATCACAAACTGTTCACAAATTTATGATTATGGTATTGACAAAGAACAAATCATTAAACAATAAAGCATCACATTAATTTTTACAATTATTGCTATGATCCTGGCACACTTACTTTGTGCACGTACAGCACACTGTCTTTGTTTTTCTGTCCTTTGAAGCAGGGCATAATGAACACGTTTTCTTCTGCCGAGTTAGTGGTGTTGCTATTGCTATTTCTGTTTTGTGTTTGAGGAATAATAGTCAACTTCTCCATATCCAGGTAAAAAGGCTTCTGTGGAAAGGGATTAGAAGATACGCTGATCATTAACGGCTAGAGCAACTCCGTTGAAAGTTCGTTGATGTTAAGTCTCCCCTTGTGCAAAAGCCCTTCGTGTTATGTGGAACGTGTTACGTAAACAAAATAAGGCATTTAGAGTGCATATGTCCCTTACGTTGCATCAGGGAACCATGGCGTCAGCGTTTAGTTTGTCTTTTTCACGCATAATTGCGCACTAGCTGATTCATAACATCCAAACCACCCTTCGTTTGGTTATAAAAACTCGCTCTCATGCTTTCGTTTGGGATGTTGTTCATCTGTAGCATAATCACGATGCATGCTAGGAGGATTATGTACACATGTGCCTCTGGCGAAAAAATGATGACTGTCATTTCTTTCATAAACGCAAATAGACTTGCCTACTACTATTTGGCCTTAATCTCTTTCCGAATCTATCTTTTATTCATCCTCATTGTTTTCCCAACAGCTACGTTTTTACTCAAGAGATGTTCTATCAATGGTACACTTGTACTACAAAAAACGCCGCGCATAAAAACGGTTTTTTTCGGTGCTCATATTTCGGCTTTTATTTGTGTTAAAAAGGTAGGATCAAGTGTTTCGGACAGCCCTTGGACTAGCTACCATTTGTATACCCAACAGAGGGACTGTCTTCGTATCACTACCCTACAGTACACGGTCAAAGGATGAGTACTGCGCAGTTTCTCCTACTTAGCTAAATGAAACAGATGGACTGGTTCTTTTTGCATTTGTTGTGGTCTACGGTGGAGTTGGTGGTACTTACGAAGGCACCATTAGTTCATGGGCAGTTCCTCGTAAAAGCCCACGAGAGGCCTTTTTACTATATTTTCGCCGTCACTAGTAGACGAATACTCAGCCGAGGATTCCAAGACGGCTGTGCACAGCAGATGCCTGAAATTTTTACGATGTATTTCTAAGATTCCGACCTGGAACAACCTTGAAATTTTTCTTGGTATCTTTTCCGTTCCGAGATACGGAAGATCAAAGGTACCCGAATTGTACATGTAAAATCGCATGTAAAATTCGGTGAGAGATTATAAAGTGACGTGACATGGAAAAATTTGCTGTAAAGTGTCTGAAGCACAGGTTTTGCGTTGTTTCAGTTACACATAAGTAAGCTACCTAAATTTTACTGACCAATACATTTCTTTCCCTATGAGTTACATGTCCTGCTGAGCAGGGAAAAGATGAGAACCAGCAGAAAAGCGTTCCTGTCGGAGTGCAAAAAAATGCGAATATGTTCCTATTTATGTAAAAGACTAACTCGAAACAGATGTATCAGCTGCCTCATTTTACCTTTCTCACCACATTTAAAACTTTTCCCAAAAATGGTGGCATGCGAACATATTCGCGCTTCTTCCATGCTCAGAGAGTAGCAGTGGCAAAGAGAAGGAAAAGTAATAAATACTGGAAGACAGCAGACAGTGACTGTAGTTGCAAGTAGGCTGTTTAGGTTTTTATGTTGGTAACACCTTGTAGCGCTCTATATGAAAATCACTGACTGTACTGTGTGCAGCCTGTGGCTGGTTTGCATTGTTGCAATATTTGCTATTGTAGTGTTGGGTAGTTGGCTGTTAACAGCGCGTAGCGTAGCGCAGTTGGAGGTGAGCCGCCAGCAGTGGTGGATGTGGGGAGAGAGATGGCAGAATTTTAAGAGGGGACGATCTGGACGTGTGTCCGCCAGAAAGAGTAAATTTGTAAGACTTGATGTCATGAACTGATATACATATATATTATGACTTTTGAACACTATTAAGGTAAATACATCGTTTGTTCTCTATCAAAATCTTTCATTTGCTAACTATGCCTATCAGTAGTTAGTGCCTTCAGTAGTTAGAATGTTTTATTTAGCTGGCAGTATTGGCGCTCGCTGTTCTGCAGTAGTTCGAGTAACGAAGATTTTTGTGAGGTAAGTGATTCATGAAAAGTATAGGTTATTGTTAGTCAGGGCCATTCTTTTGTAGGGATTTTTGAAAGTCAGATTGCGTTGCGCTAAAAAATATTGTGTGTCAGTTTAAGCACAGCCATTTATAATTTTTCTCAGGAGACGTTTCATAGTATAGAAAGAGCGGAGGTGTCAATGGCAGTGTGAGAGAAAGAGAGGGACATAGTGGCAGTGGAACATAGTTGACTGTGACAGAACCGAGCTAACACAAGAGTGAAGGAGACAGTACCAGGGGAGCTGGTGGGGAGGGGGATAAAGAGGAAGTTGAAGTGGGTGACAGCCAGTGATAATGAGAGAGTATATGACTTATAACAGTGACAACGGGGAAGAGAGAGACAGTGGCAGTGAGAAGACATAGCTGCAGTGGGAAGGAAGGAATGAGATTTTAGCAGTAAGAGAGAGCAAGATGGAAACGTGACAATGAAAGGGGACTGCAGTAGTGGGACAGAACGAAGGAGAGTGACGCTGTGACACAGGAGACGATGACGGAGAGAGGAAAAGTGAGTAATGACAACGATTTGCGCTGAATGAATGAGCGAGAAAGTGCAACTGGAGCGGATGGGTGGGTGCGTTACACGGAGGGCAGCAAGTAGAGTCTGAGGTGAGTTGCATGTCAAAAAAAAGAAAAGCGCAAATATGTTCGCGTACTGGTTGGGAAAATTTTTAAACGTGCTGAGAAAGGTAGCTGGTATCACACTTTTGTCAGTCTCTTAAAGTGTTTGTAGACGTTTTACTTTGCACTGAGGGGGGAGGCGGAGCTTTTATTCAATTGCGTACCATACCACTTGGAAAAATACGTACACATGCACAAACTGTAGGTATGGATCGAAGAGAGGATACGGAACAAAAAAGGCCTGATGAACTTATGTCCGGAAATGCATGGTTTCCATGCAAGAGACCATTTATTCCATCATACCTGGTGACCAAAAAGTCAGTATAAATTTGAAAACTTAATTTTTATCTCTCTATCTACATTATTCCGTGGTTGATTGACACACGTGCTTGGAATGACATGGGGTTTTATTAGAACAAAAAAAAAAAACACCCCATATTTCTAGACGCGTGAAAGATCTCTTGCTCTCGTAGTTTGGTGATGATCGTGTGCTCAGCCGCCACTTTCGTCATGCTTGGCATCCCAGGTCCCCAGACCTCAGTCCGTGCGATTACTGGCTTTGGGGTTACCTGAAGTCGCAAGTGTCTCGTGATCGACCGACATCTCTAGGGATGCTGAAAGACAACATCCGACGCCAATGCCTCACCATAACTCCGGACATGCTTTACAGTGCTGTTCACAACATCATTCCTCGACTACAGCTATTGTTGAGGAATGGTGGTGGACATATTGAGCATTTCCTGTAAAGAACATCATCTTTGCTTTGTCTGACTTTGTTATGCTAATTATTGCTATTCTGATCAGATGAGGCGCCATCTGTCGGACATTTTTTGAACGTTTGTAATTTTTCTTTCTGATAAAACCCCGTGTCATTCCAAGCATGTGTGCCAATTTGTACCTCTCTATCTACATTATTCCGTGATTTATTCAGTTTTCAAATTTGTACTTACTGTTTGATCACCCGGTACATCGTTACAGAGACTGCGGTCTAATACGCGCTGTACAAAGCAGCCACAGTGACAGTATGCACGATTTCCTCGTAGAGGGCGGTACTGTTCCTCATACTTCACGCCCTAGCGCCCCATCATGCGATAGTAATTGGTAATGTCGTGTCCGGTTCACTTCCCTTGCTGACTCACATTGTAGTGGATGTGATACAACACAGTGGTTCCGTATTCGATTCCAAAGCTTGCCGACATGGTGTTTACTTACGGAAAGGCAAATGGCAAAGGGCGGCGGACAGCAAGGTTGTACCAGGAGACCAATCCCTGCCGACAACAGCAGCATTCAATGCTTGCAACAGTGTTTCACTGTTAGTCTGAGACAGTGACATTTCAGGTAGCAGGAAATCATGAACGACGTATTCGAAATGTTCGGACATCAGACTTGGACGAAAATGTGATTAACACTGCGGAAGGCGACCGCCGTTTATTATTATTATCATCGTATGCATCAATTACAGTAATACACATTTAGCAAAACAAAGAAATGTATATAAAAATAAACATGTGAAATTATATATAGTACACAAGTTTTAAAACGGCTCAGACTACACTCGGATGTTGATAGACTCGATCCAGCGGAGTGCCTCGTGGGATGCTTGATGGAGCTTCTCAATGCCACCAGGGAAGCGTCTGACTGGACAGTCATTCACAATGTGGCTCATTGTTTGCGTGTCACCAGAGTCACACAACACTGTCACTCGAAAAGCCCCACTTGTGGATGTTGTATTTGCACCTACCCTCTTCAGTCCGATATCTGTTTAACTGCACCCACACCTCCCTCGGTTGGTGGAAGCCTGGAACTGGAACTGTTGGATTGTCTACAAGTTCGTGGTTTCGGGTTGTTGTAGCTTGTCACTCGCGTTTCCACTCTGCGTCCTGGTCGAATCCTGTGGATAGCATTTGGACTCCAATTTCATATGCTGGTCTTCTAGATTTTCGGCGTTTCCTGGGCAGTGATAGCAAATCGTCGTATTATGACGTTCTTAGATAATACAAATCTCCTTCATCGTAACCAACATGGATTCCGCAAACAGAGATCATGTGAAACTCAGCTCGCCCTATTTGTCCAAGAAATTCACAGTGCCGTAGACACTGGCGAGCAGATTGATGCCGTATTCCTGGACTTCAGGAAGGCATTTGATACGGTTCCGCACTTACGTTTAGTGAAAAAAATACGAGCTTACGGAATATCGGACCAGGTTTGTAATTGGATTCAGGATTTCCTAGAAGAAAGAACACAACATGTCATTCTTAACGGTTCAAAATCTGCAGATGTAGAGGTAATTTCGGGAGTACCGCAAGGAAGCGTGATAGGACCTTTATTGTTTACAATATACATAAATGACTTAGTTGACAACATCGGTAGCTCCGTGAGGCTATTTGCAGATGACACGGTTGTCTACAAGAAAGTAGCAACATCAGAAGACTCGTACGTACTCCAGGAAGACCTGCAGAGGATTAATGAATGGTGCGACAGCTGGCAGCTTTCCCTAAACGTAGATAAATGTAATATAATGCGCATACATAGGGGCAGAAATCCATTCCAGTACGATTATGCCATAGGTGGTAAATCATTGGAAGCGGTAACGACCGTAAAATACTTAGGAGTTACTATCCGGAGCGATCTGAAGTGGAATGATCACATAAAACAAATAGTGGGAAAAGCAGGCGCCAGGTTGAGATTCATAGGAAGAATTCTAAGAAAATGTGACTCATCGACGAAAGAAGTAGCTTACAAAACGCTTGTTCGTCCGATTCTTGAGTATTGCTCATCAGTATGGGACCCTTACCAGGTTGGATTAATAGAAGAGATAGACATGATCCAGCGAAAAGCAGCGCGATTCGTCATGGGGACATTTAGTCAGCGCGAGAGCGTTACGGAGATGCTGAACAAGCTCCAGTGGCGGACACTTCAAGAAAGGCGTTACGCAATACGGAGAGGTTTATTATCGAAATTACGAGAGAGCACATTCCGGGAAGAGATGGGCAACATATTACTACCGCCCACATATATCTCGCGTAATGATCACAACGAAAAGATCCGAGAAATTAGAGCAAATACGGAGACTTACAAGCAGTCGTTCTTCCGACGCACAATTCGTGAATGGAACAGGGAAGGGGGGATCAGATAGTGGTACAATAAGTACCCTCTGCCACACACTGTAAGGTGGCTCGCGGAGTATAGATGTAGATGTAGATGTAGATCGTCGTGGAGAGGGTTCGAGTTGTTTTCAGAAACTTGCTGACAGAGGTTGTAAAGAGCAGTCTTTCGACGGCCAAGAAGATACAAACGCGAGTGAACCTCGTGAGAAAGCTGGCAGGCAGTACATGGGGAGCAACCGCGTCAGTCCTCCGAGGAGCATCCCTTGCACTGGTATACTCTGCAGCGGAATACTGTGCACCAGTTTGGCTCAGAAGTGCTCACGTAGCGAAAGTAGACGTCCAGCTGAACTCGGTTAGGAAAGTAATTAGTGGCGACCGCCGTGTCAGTACCAGGCAGTTGGCCCGCCAGTACAGGGTAAGCGAGACGACCGTATGGACCATTCTCCATGGCAACTGTTACTACCTGTGTCACTTACTTCGTGAGCAGGGCTTACTAGCGACATAATTTCCACCTCGAGACCGGTTTTGTCACTGGTTTCTTCACCAGGGCAACGGCATTGCCGCAGTGGCTACACCGGTTCCCGTGAGATCACCGAAGTTAAGCGCTGTCGGGCGTGGCCGGCGCTTGGATGGGTCACCATCCTGCCGCCATGTGCTGTTGCCATTTTTCGGGGTGCACTCAGCCTCGTGATGCCAATTGAGGAGCTACTCGACCGATTAGTAGCGGCTTCGGTCCAAGAATACCGTCCTAACGGTCGGGAGTGCGGTGTGCTGACCACACGCCCCTCCTTATCCGCATCCTCCTCGGAAGATGACACGGCGGCCGGACGGTCCCGGAAGGGCCACTTGTGGCCTACAGACGGAGCTTTTTTTTTTTTTTTTCTTCACCAGGCAACCACGATTCCGGGATTTGTGTCCTTCACTCTATTCACAGATGAGGCCACCTGTACGCGGAGTGGTACCTTCAACTTTCGTAACACTCATCTGTGGGATAGTATGCAGAACCCCCATGGTATGGTGACAGCGAATCATCAGCATCGGTACAGCCGGAATATGTGGGCCGTGATAATTCACGATCTTATTGTGGGATCAGTCGTCCTTCCACATCGCCTAACAGGCCGAAACTATCCGCCTTTTTTTTTTTTTTTTTTTTTTTTTTTTTTTTTTTTTTTTTTTGCGGGTGACGTTGCCTCCTTTGTTGGAAGAAGTGCCGTTGATGATTTGAAGAGTTACATGGCTGCTACAGCACATTTTGCCGTTAACGTGCGGACGCATCTCACTCGTTTTTTCCCTGGTCAATGGATCGGACGAGGGGGTCCATTTGCATAGCCTGCTCGTTCACCGGATCTCAACATGTGCGATTTTTGGTTACGGGGCCACCTCCAAAGTATCGTGTATGCAGAGCCCATTCTAGATGTAGAGACACTGGAGCAGCGTATTCATGCTGCCTCTGACAGTGGTCGGATACAGCCTGGCCGATGTGAAAGTATGAGACAGGGTTTCTGTGGCGCGTACACGCATTCCTTGAGGCCCATGGAAACCATTTTCAACACATACTTTAACTGTAGCTGCATGGTACAGAGCGTATTAGACCGCAGTCTCTGTAACAATGTATGATTGAATAAATGGTCTCTTGCATGGAAACCATGTATTTATTTATTTACACGTAAAGTTCCGTAGGACCAAATTGGGGAGCAAATCTCCCGGCTCTTGGAACGTGTCAGTACATGAACTTACAACATAAGAGTAATAACAGATAAAATAAATGTTCATGAACCTGAAAAAGAGTCAGTCCATAAGATTAAGCAAACGCTATCAGCAATACAATGACAATCATCTTAATTTTTCAAGGAACTCCTCGACAAAATAGGAGTGACCCATATGGAAACTCTTCAGTTTCGATTTGAAAGCGCCTGGATTACTGCTAAGATTTTTGAATTCGAGTGGCAGCTTATTGAAAATGGATGCAGCAGTATACTGCACACCTTTTTGCACAAGAGTTAAGGAAGTCCGATCCAAATGGAGGTTTAATTTCTGCCGAGTATTAACCGAATGAAAGCTGCTTATTGTTGGAAATAAACTGATTTTGGTAACGAGAAACGACAATAAGGAATATACATATTGAGAGGCCAATGTCAAAATACCCAGACTCGTGAACAGAAGTCGACAAGAGGTTCGTGAACTCACACCACTTACTGCCCGAACCACCCGTTTCTGAGCTAAAAATATCCTTCTAGAATGGGAAGAGTTACCTCAAAATACCATACGACATAAGTGAATGAAAATAATCAAAATAGACTAATTTACGTGTCGAAATATCACTCACTTTTGATACCGTTCGAATAGTGAAAATGGCAGTATTAAGTCTTTGAACAAGATCCTGAACGTGGGCTTTCCACGACAGCTTACTATCTGAACACCTAGGAATTTGAACTGTTCAGTTTCACTAATCATATGCCCGTTCTGCGAGATTAAAACGTCAGGTTTTGTTGAATTGTGTGTTAGAAACTGTAAAAACTGAGTCTTATTATGATTTAACGTTTGTTTATTTTCTACAAGCCATGAACTGAGGTCATCTACTGCACTACTTGAAACCGAGTCAATGTTGCACACAACATCCTTTACTACCAAGCTGGTGTCATCAGCAAACAGAAATATTTTAGAGTTGCCCGTAATACTGGAGGGCATATCATTTATATGAATAAGGAACAGGAGCGGCCCCAACACTGATCCCTGGGGCACCCCGCACTTGACAGTACCCCACTCAGACCCCACATCACAGCCGTTATCAACATTGTGAATAATGGCCTTTTGCTGCCTGTTGCTAAAGTAAGAGGTGAACCAATTGTGAACTACTCCCCTTATTCCGTAATGGTCCAACTTCTGGAGCAATATTGTGATATCAACACAGTCAAATGCCTTTGTTAAATCAAAAACTACGCCAAGCGTTCGAAACTTTTTGTTTAGCCCATCCAGTACCTCACAGAGAAAAGAGAATATAGCATTTTCAGTTGTCAAACGACTTCTAAAGCCGAACTGTACATTTGATAGCAAATCGTGTGATATAAAATGATTAATTAACCTTACATACACAGCCTTTTCGATAACTTTTGCAAACACTGATGGCATAGAAATAGGTCTAAAATTATCTACATTATCCCTTTCTCCCTTTTTATAAAGCGGCTTTACTACTGAGTACTTTAATCGCTCAGGAAACTGACCATTCCTAAAGGAAAAATTACAAATATGGCTAAATACAGGGCTAACATGTGCAGCACAGTACTTTAATATTCTACTAGACACTCCATCATAACCATGGGAGTCCTTAGTATTCAGTGATTTAATTATTGACTCAATCTCCGTCTTGTCTGTATCACAGAGGAGTATTTCAGACGTCAATCTCGGAAAGGCATTTGCTAAGAAATTTATATGATTTCCTGTAGAAACTAAATTTTTATTTAATTCACCAGCAATGCTCAGAAAATGGTTGTTGAATACTGTACATATATCTGATTTATCAGTAGCAGAAATATTTTTACTACGAACTGACTTTATATCGTCAACCTTGTGCTGTTGACCAGACACTTCCTTTACAACTGACGATATGGTTTTAATTTTATCCTGTGAATTAGCTATTCTATTTTCATACCACATACTCTTTGCCTTCCTAATAACATTTTTAAACACCTTACAATACTGTTTGTAATGGGCTACTGTAGCTTGATGGTGACTCCTTCTAACATTTTGATATAATTCCCGCTTTGTTCTACATGATACCCTTATCCCACTAGTCAGCCAACCGAGCTGTCCATTACTGCTAGTACCCCGTGTGGAATGTTCTAATGGAAAGCATTGTAATTATCATCTATATTATCGGCACTATAAACACCTTGCCACTCTTGTCAAGAAACAAGTTTTAAAAAACTCTATTGCTGTTTGATTAACTTTCCTACGTAGTTTGTAATTAAATATGACATTGGTTTGAGTACAAACACCTTTTAGTGTTAAAATTTGTGCATCATGGTCTGAAAGGCCATTCACCCATTTACAATTTCCGGACGGAAGTTCATTAGCCCTTTTTTGTTCCGTACCGTCTCGTCATTAAACCCCTTGAGTGTGTACATAATGGAAACAATCATTCTGTACCTGTTAACAGTTTCACTGCATATTGTCCAGAGGCAGTATTACCAACATCTCAACAACAACCACTACCTCCACCACGACACCGAGCGAGGTGGCGCAGTGGTTAGCACACTGGACTCGCTTTCGGGAGGACGACGGATCAATCCCGCGTTCGGACATCCTGATTTAGGTTTTCCGTGATTTCCCTAAATCGCTTTAGGCAAATGCCGGGATGGAACCTGTGAAAGGGCACGGCCGATTTCCTTTCCTAATCCAAGCTTGTGCTCCGTCTCTAATGACCTTGTTGTCGACGAGACGTAAAACACTAATCTCCTCCTCCTCTACTACTACTACTACTACTACTACTACTATTTTGTTTTTCTCCCAAAGAGCTGCATGATGCTGCCTGAGGAACAACTTCATGGTTTTCACCCGAAGCAGTACTTATATCTGAAAAGAAATCGTCGTCTCAGCTACTGTTCAGCAACAACTGATTGAAAATTTGGGTTTGAAAAAGTATGCTATCTTGTTTCATGCTCCTTTTTTTATGTAGATTCCGACTTTCTATCCGGACGGTATCGTGTCATATTTCTCACTGAGAAGGTTATTACATTTGTAGAGAAACTGATGCGATCGACATAATAACGATGGACCGCATTCATGATCCCTGAACATGCGGTTAACCAACTAGTTAACTGTACTTTCACGAATTATTGTCTTGTAGCTAACACGTGTTCATTTTGTGTTGACCTTCATAGTTACACCAATTTTAAGCTCGAACTCTGATGAACTGATTATTCGAAGTATTCAGTTTCTCTCGCTCTTGTACGTAAGATTTCTTAGCTTAACCCGACGATAACTGTTGGGGAAAGTCTTACCCTGTCTCGAGAAATCGTATAAAGTTGCGCCGTTTTTCGTTGCCGGCTTGCAGCGAGTTGCCTGTTACAGAGTTTCGCAGCGCGCGCAAGAAAGTTGTCCCTGAAAAGAGACGGCGGCGGCGGCGGCGCAGTTAGACGAGGGCAGGTCCCGTGCGGCGCGCAGCCTCTGTCGCCCTCCAATTAGTCGCCGGCTGTCGTGAAAGGGCGGCTCGGCACTCGCTTCCGCCCCGGAGACCGTTCCTCGCCGGATTCCCTAAACACCGCCACACCTGCACGCAGCTCCGCGCCAGCGGTCGAAGCCCGGCCGTGCAGGGCCGGGAGCGAGAATCGCGTTTAGTTGCAGCGCTGATACACTGTCTGATCAAAAATATCCGGACATCTCTATGTAATGCCAAACTGATCACCAGAGGTCGCGGGAGGAGTACCTGTCAGTATAAACGGAGGCAGGGAGATTGTTGCCGCGCGGAGTGGCCGAGCGGTTTGGGGCGCCATGTCACGGATTGCGCGGCTCCTCCCGCCGGAGGTTCGAGTCCTCCCTCGAGCAAAGGTGTATGTGTTGTTATTAGCATAACTTACACTTCTGGCCATTAAAATTGCTACACCACCAAGGTGACGTGCTACAGACGCGAAATTTAACCGACAGGAAGATGCTGTGATATGCAAATGATTAGCTTTTCAGAGCATTCACACAACGTAGGCGCCGGTGGCGACACCTGCAACGTGCTGACACGAGGAAAGCTTCAAACCGATTTCTCACACACAAACAGCAGTTGACCGGCGTTGCCTGGTGAAACGTTGTTGTGATGCCTCGTGTACGGAGGGGAAATGCGTACCATCACGTTTCCGACTTCGATAAAGGTCTGATTGTAGCCTATCACCAAAGTGTGCCGGCAAGGATCAATCTGTTGCCCCATCTTTTGGGATACCGCCTTTGAACCCCTCCTACATCAACTGGATAGGGATAACCGTGCGAACTAGAGATGGGGGATCCGCTCTTGAACTAATTCATAGAGTTGAATCTTTCAAAGGAGTGAACAATCAGTGATTCAGAAAAAAAGAACGGTAGCTCCAAACGTTTCCCACGGCAGAGAGAGAGAGAGAGAGAGAGAGAGAGAGAGAGAGAGAGAGAGAGAGAGAGACGGAGCATATCAGCAGCGCCTCTGCTGGTCAGAGCACAGTGCACGCCACACAACACAGCCAGCGCCGGCCTCTGCCCTGCTTCTACCTTGGCTGCCTGCATTGTGCAGTGCCCCATTGGATTTTGTGTTTCACATATGCCGTGCCGTCTCTGTGCGTCGTCTGCCGTGTGCAGTGTCTGGCGCAGCTTAACTTCGCATCGCACTCTGTCGGCGATCGTTTCAGTCGCACGTCCTGCCCTCTGGGCAGTTGATGCGAGCAACAGGACAAAGAGCCACCTAGCGGATAACATAGGAACTACTTGCAAAAACCTGCTCGCAAGGGAACGGACGATTTGGAGCGGGTGAGTTCACCGCTCCCCCCACCCTCGGAACTCGCCCGCTCAACGCTCACCCCGCCGTCTCGACTCTAGCCAGAGCGTCGAGCAAAGCGACTCAGGTGTCACTCAGATCTCTGCGGTCTCAGCTCATGCAGTAATACAGCTCGCGGCTCGACCTGCTCGACTCAGCGCCTCTGCATCGGAGTTCCTCTCTACTGGATATTGTTCTTCGTAGTAATACCGCTATGTATATTACATTATTATGTTATGTATACATCAATCGTTTTTATTTTATTTTTATTTGTTTAAACTGATTAGATTAGGTTCCTGATGACTCCTCTTACCATAGGATTTTTATTATGGACACTCGAATTTACGCTTTAATTACGAGCGAACCGATAAACGTATCGCAAAATGTGATACACCAATATTTTCCTTGTTTTATTCTGCGTAAGGCTATATGCAGCACTTTCGTTTTACAGTCAAATTTATATATTTTTTTCTTATTCTGCTACGGATTTTGCGATTTTAGGCGTCTTCGGAAGGAAACGTTCACTTTAAAAATATATGGCTTGCGATGTATTTGTATGAGGTTAATGAAATTTTAATACATTATAGCCAAATACATTGTTAATGTAAATCTCAAGCTACAACATTTTCCGATCACCCAAAAAACCACGATAGTGCAAAATAAATCAATAATCAAAAACTTTGTCATATTGTGGAAATTTCAATAAACAATACAAAATTCTTACTCATTATCTGTGTTACTTCAAAATAGGATCAAATAAGATCAAAATTCAGCTATAGTACTGGAATAAACCAAGTTTAAAGGGCAATGTGCCTTCCATTTATTTTCTATTGTAAATGAGTGGTGAATCATGAAAAAGAGCTAATTCATTTCAGGGAGCGAACAGTTCTGACCCAATCTCTGAAAAGAACAGTTTTGCCCATCTCTAGTGCGAACTCGGCGATAGCATCCGCCGGTGACCTTCTGTTGGTGGTCTCTGCGGACTCAAGAGCGCAACTCGAACACCGGTCAACACAGCTACTCTCGAGCATCGGTCAGTGGTGCCAGCGTTATAAACTTCAGATGCCTCTACACAAAAGTTTGTACAGGGTGTAAATTTTAAGTTGACAAATCAGAATAACTGGAAAAATAAGCTTTACACGAAAAAATGTGTAGAATCTGAAGTTAATTATTTTCGAGGGGGACATCTGCTGGTGCTAAAATTAGCCCGCTACCCCAGCCTCCTGGGGGTGGGGCGGGAGGCAACTTTAAAATTTCAAATGGGAACCCCCCGTTTTTTATTCCAGAATCAGATTCTACGTACACTTTGTCTTAAACATTTCTTTTGATTCTTGGTAGTTCAAGGCAATCCATGTTCTCATTTTTGCTTGCGAAATCGTTATGGATAAATAAAAGATACTTATTTACTTCGTAAATTTTGATTCGCTAAAACTAAAAAATAATCAACAATAAAACGAAACCAATCGTTCATTTTCAGGACCACGAAATCTTAAAGGGGAATACGTTGATCTTTAGTTAGCAAGTGGGTTAGTCTTTTCCTCAGTCTTAGTCTTTTACTTCGTTTACTCTGAGTTAATGAGTTTACTCGTTAGTAAGTAGGATGTTTAGTTAGTTAGTTAGCTAGTCAGATGATTCGTTTGATAATTAAAAGTTCTGTGGCCTCACGACCACGAAACAAACAAAACTTATCCGAATCTGCTGAAAAATTAATATTTGGGTCAACATTTGTAAAACTCAAATTCCTCCCTCTCAAACCCCATCCTATGGGGTGAGAGGGAGAGTTTGTTTCAGCGAATCAAAATTTACCAAGTAAATAAGTATTTTTTATTTATCCGTAACCATTGTCCAAGCAAAATTGAGAACATGGATTTTCTTGAATTACAGTGCCAACTACCAAGAATCAAAACAAATGTTTAAGACAAAATGTACGTAGTTTTGTACGTAGAATCTGATTCTGCAATAAAAATAGGGATTCTCATTTGAAATTTTAAAGTTGCCTCCCGCCCCACCCCCAGGGGGCTGGAGTGGTGGGCTAATTTTACCACCAGCAGATGTTCCCCACGAATGTAATCAACTTTAGATTCTACACATTTCTTCGTGTGAAGCTTATTTTTAGAGTTATTCTGGTTTGTCAACTTAAAATTTACACCCTGTATACTACTCAAAGGAACACTACAAAATTATCCAACCATAAAACTACACGACATTAGCACACGCGCAGACAACGGAAAACACGATATCTTGGTGTGCAACTGGACAAACGACTGTCCTTTGACGAACACATCAGAACAACGACTGACAGGGCTCCCACGATCATGCACAAGTTGGCCAGACTCAACACAACACACTTCAGGGTACCATTACACACACTGAGAACTTACCACTGTGCGCTCTTCGAGTCTGTGGTCTGTTTTGCAGCCGCTGCATGGGCCCACCGAGTACGTCTGGTGACGAATCGGAATTTCGTGCAGCGAGGGCAGAGAAGTGCTCTGGTAGGGCTGCCAGGAGCAGTCGATACCACGTCACTGGAATCCCTCTGCGTTGTGCTTGGAACATTCCCTATCGACATAATCATTCGATTTCGGGCCGCAATGTACTGGCTGAGGAAGGGGAGACAGGAGAAGGTAATCGAATTACCGGACAGGACATTACCGAGAAGCGACAACCCGTTAAATGGCAGGTGGATACCTGGCAAACGAAATGGGAGCGGTAAGGGTCAGTTCTTCCCGGGCATCAGGGAACGTCTGAGACTGAGCCGTATCGATCGCAGTCGGGGAATTGTTCACTTTGTGACGGGTCCCGGCCCTCTTACCCTGCTCACTCACACCGCGTAGGCCGCAGCCAGAGCGCTGCTCCTACATGTGGGGAACACGGATGCCCAGAACACACACTTTTTCACTGTCGCCGATACAGAGCCACACACCAGACATCAACGCAGTAAAAAAGTGACATGATACAGGCAATAAGAGACAAAGACGACTGGGAGATAGTAAATAAAATTGCAGACACGGCCGTATAACAGAACACTGCAACACACACGAAGCACGTAAGACAGCAGTTCCACTTTGTGCACCAGTACAGACAGCAGCACCGAAATACACACTCACGCAAAGAGCGAACACTTTCACCAACACGTACCACAGACAACCTTACAAAACATCTAAAATAATTAAACTGTATCAGAATAAACGCAATCAACCCTGTAAACCTGTTCTAGCTTAAATATAAACAGCAGGCATATCTATCCCGCCGTCATTATACCGCTGTTGGGATGTAACATTCGTAACTGAACACTTAGTATATAAGTAACATAAGAGGTAAAATTCGAGACACACAATATAGGAACTCAAGTTAATTCATAACCGCACCAAATAACATACGTTACACACACACCACTGTGCTTTGCACAATGACATAATAGTTATAGTGTTTTTGTAAATAGTGTTTAGAAATATTAATTCGTAAATTAAAACTGTAGCGAACCAGGACTGCAAGGCTCGAAGTAGTTCCGAGGCTTTCAGACAGGCTGACTCAGGTAGAGTAACATTTCTCTCTCTCTCTCTTTCTCTCTCTCTCTCTCTCTCTCTCTATATATATATATATATATATATATATATATATATATATTCCTGGAAATGGAAAAAAGAACACATTGACACCGGTGTGTCAGACCCACCATACTTGCTCCGGACACTGCAAGAGGGCTGTACAAGCAATGATCACACGCACGGCACAGCGGACACACCAGGAACCGCGGTGTTGGCCGTCGAATGGCGCTAGCTGCGCAGCATTTGTGCACCGCCGCCGTCAGTGTCAGCCAGTTTGCCGTGGCATACGGAGCTCCATCGCAGTCTTTAACACTGGCAGCATGCCGCGACAGCGTGAACGTGAACCGTATGTGCAGTTGACGGACTTTGAGCGAGGGCGTATAGTGGGCATGCGGGAGGCCGGGTGGACGTACCGCCGAATTGCTCAACACGTGGGGCGTGAGGTCTCCACAGTACATCGATGTTGTCGCCAGTGGTCGGCGGAAGGTGCACGTGCCCGTCGACCTGGGACCGGACCGCAGCGACGCACGGATGCACGCCAAGACCGTAGGATCCTACGCAGTGCCGTAGGGGACCGCACCGCCACTTCCCAGCAAATTAGGGACACTGTTGCTCCTGGGGTATCGGCGAGGACCATTCGCAACCGTCTCCATGAAGCTGGGCTACGGTCCCGCACACCGTTAGGCCGTCTTCCGCTCACGCCCCAACATCGTGCAGCCCGCCTCCAGTGGTGTCGCGACAGGCGTGAATGGAGGGACGAATGGAGACGTGTCGTCTTCAGCGATGAGAGTCGCTTCTGCCTCGGTGCCAATGATGGTCGTATGCGTGTTTGGCGCCGTGCAGGTGAGCGCCACAATCAGGACTGCATACGACCGAGGCACACAGGGCCAACACCCGGCATCATGGTGTGGGGAGCGATCTCCTACACTGGCCGTACACCACTGGTGATCGTCGAGGGGACACTGAATAGTGCACGGTACATCCAAACCGTCATCGAACCCATCGTTCTACCATTCCTAGACCGGCAAGGGAACTTGCTGTTCCAACAGGACAATGCACGTCCGCATGTATCCCGTGCCACCCAACGTGCTCTAGAAGGTGTAAGTCAACTACCCTGGCCAGCAAGATCTCCGGATCTGTCCCCCATTGAGCATGTTTGGGACTGGATGAAGCGTCGTCTCACGCGGTCTGCACGTCCAGCACGAACGCTGGTCCAACTGAGGCGCCAGGTGGAAATGGCATGGCAAGCCGTTCCACAGGACTACATCCAGCATCTCTACGATCGTCTCCATGGGAGAATAGCAGCCTGCATTGCTGCGAAAGGTGGATATACACTGTACTAGTGCCGACATTGTGCATGCTCTGTTGCCTGTGTCTATGTGCCTGTGGTTCTGTCAGTGTGATCATGTGATGTATCTGACCCCAGGAATGTGTCAATAAAGTTTCCCCTTCCCGGGACAATGAATTCACGGTGTTCTTATTTCAATTTCCAGGAGTGTAGAATCTCCAAGTCTTTCCTATAATCATAGCTTCTTAAAATCTACAATATTTTTTGATTCTTCTTTCAATTTCTAATGTATTTTTAATTTATTATTACTTCCAATGTAATTGCTGAAAACAATAATTGCTGTTTGTAATATGGAATATGTTTTGTAATCTACCTGAAAAGCTGTAAAATGAACGACCTGTTATAAAATGTAAGGCAACAGGTCTCTACATGAGCAATAAATCGAATCAAATCAATCCTCATGTGCTACTTCTCATGCGACAATACCGTGGTACCATTTGTCAATGGGACAGTGTTCGTCCACAGGTGGCACTTGTTGGTTGGTTGGTTGGTTTTGGGGAAGGAGACCAGACAGCGTGGTCATCGGTCTCATCGGATTAGGGAAGGATGGGGAAGGAAGTCGGCCGTGCCCTTTCAGAGGAACCATCCCGGCATTTGCCTGGAGTGATTTAGGGAAATCACGGAAAACCTAAATCAGGATGGCCGGACGCGGGATTGAACCGTCGTCCTCCCGAATGCGAGTCCAGTGTCTAACCACTGCGCCACCCCGCTCGGTAGGTGGCACTTGTCTATGAACTGTGTACGTGATGTTGAGGTACTCTCGTGCCCATCAAGACCCCCCCAAATCTCCCCGTGACAGAACAGGATGTCAAGTCAAACACCTTCCAGCCGTCTAATTTCTAACCTTGTTTTGTTTGGCTAGCAGTTTCGGCGATTTACTGCGCCATCTTCAGGCCCCTGACCGACGTGTGGTAAGATTTCACCTCGGTTTTTGGTCAAAATAGGGGCCAGCATTGAAACACTGGTATCTGTAGATACGAGACAACATGTCTGGGACCGGCTCGGACGTAAACTCCGTCCTAGTCCCAGAATCCACGATATCGAGGACCATTTACAACAGTTGTGGGTCACCTTGTCTCAGTAGAGGGTAGAACGGCTTTGTCACTCTTCTCAATCGAGTCAGACTAGACCAGATGGTCTGCAGCGTCATATTGATAAGTGACGAGCTCGACGAGAGAGAGAGAGAGAGAGAGAGAGAGAGAGAGAGAGAGAGAGAGAGACAGAGACAAGTGACGGCGCGTGGCACTGCAGGTCTTAACGAGTGCCAGCACCCGTCTCCGGCGAGGGGCGAGTAAGCATTCCAGACGAGTTTAGTAATTCTTGTCTGCGTCTCTAAATTGATGCATATTCTCGATAGCACATGACAAAGTTAAGCCCATCAGTGTGTACATTTTCAATTAAATATTGATTTCCCGTGGGCCATGCACGGAACCGAGCGTTCGCGAAGTGCGGCGGTCGAGCCGACTAGGGTGACGTCATAAGTTCACTGCAAAGACCGTATACCTCGTTGGCTCATACTGCCAAGTCCATTATAAATTTGACTAGGTTTTGTAATCACTGACGAATATCACATACCCAACCAAGCCGTGAAGTTTCATTTCGTTTTCACTTCCTCTTCTGGGTGCTTCACTGGTTTTCTATCATTTAGTGTATATTGTTTCATTTGCATATTATGACTCGTTTATCCTGGCACCTTGTAAAATCTAATCCTATGCACAAAACAGTTTTTCTGTTTTCTTACTAACTGCAACTTTCAGTTCTGTGCTACAAAAACTTCGAATTGTATATTTTCATACTGTTCATAATATTGCAGAAATTGCCGTCTGCCCAGTGGAATCTTTTTTTGTATGCACTTTTGCTGCTTCTTCGTTTAGAGTAAATACTTCAATTCCTCCCATCTCAGCACTGCCTCTCTCCTGCCGTAATTAGCATACCGTCTTCTTGCTGCACTTTATCATTTTGCTTGCACTTTCGGTAATATTTTCCATCAGTACTGTCGCTCTTTCCTCCTCCTTCTCCTCCACATCGTCAGTAAACTTAAAGTCGTAAACTGCAAACCGTGGCAATTGCCCGCAAAAGCATTTTCCGGAATCACACTCCGTGCTTGAATTGCGCACTACTGTGGCTTGGAACGTGCCTCTAAAGTCACGTGACAAATTTAGTTCCAGTTACTACCTGTCCTTTACTTCGTTTTGTGGAGTAATACCAGTTATTGTGATGGAGATTGATTCTGTGCACGGTTCCGTGTCTGTCCATTGTTACAATGTGATAGTCGACGTCGAACTGTCAGTCTACATCTACATCTACATCTATACTCCGCGAGCCACCTTACGGTGTGTGGCGGAGGGTACTTATTGTACCACTATCTGATCCCCCCTTCCCTGTTCCATTCACGAATTGTGCGTGGGAAGAACGACTGCTTGTAAGTCTCCGTATTTGCTCTAATTTCTCGGATCTTTTCGTTGTGATCATTACGCGAGATATATGTGGGCGGTAGTAATATGTTGCCCATTTCTTCCCGGAATGTGCTCTCTCGTAATTTCGATAATAAACCTCTCCGTATTGCGTAACGCCTTTCTTGAAGTGTCCGCCACTGGAGCTTCTTCAGCATCTCCGTAACGCTCTCGCGCTGACTAAATGTCCCCATGACGAATCGCGCTGCTTTTCGCTGGATCATGTCTATCTCTTCTATTAATCCAACCTGGTAAGGGTCCCATACTGATGAGCAATACTCAAGAATCGGACGAACAAGCGTTTTGTAAGCTACTTCTTTCGTCGATGAGTCACATTTTCTTAGAATTCTTCCTATGAATCTCAACCTGGCGCCTGCTTTTCCCACTATTTGTTTTATGTGATCATTCCACTTCAGATCGCTCCGGATAGTAACTCCTAAGTATTTTACGGTCGTTACCGCTTCCAATGATTTACCACCTATGGCATAATCGTACTGGAATGGATTTCTGCCCCTATGTATGCGCATTATATTACATTTATCTACGTTTAGGGAAAGCTGCCAGCTGTCGCACCATTCATTAATCCTCTGCAGGTCTTCCTGGAGTACGTACGAGTCTTCTGATGTTGCTACTTTCTTGTAGACAACCGTGTCATCTGCAAATAGCCTCACGGAGCTACCGATGTTGTCAACTAAGTCATTTATGTACACTCCTGGAAATTGAAATAAGAACACCGTGAATTCATTGTCCCAGGAAGGGGAAACTTTATTGACACATTCCTGGGGTCAGATACATCACATGATCACACTGACAGAACCACAGGCACATAGACACAGGCAACAGAGCATGCACAATGTCGGCACTAGTACAGTGTATATATACCTTTCGCAGCAATGCAGGCTGATATTCTCCCATGGAGACGATCGTAGAGATGCTGGATGTAGTCCTGTGGAACGGCTTGCCAAGCCATTTCCACCTGGCGCCTCAGTTGGACCAGCGTTCGTGCTGGACGTGCAGACCGCGTGAGACGACGCTTCATCCAGTCCCAAACATGCTCAATGGGGGACAGATCCGGAGATCTTGCTGGCCAGGGTAGCTGACTTGCATCTTCTAGAGCACGTTGGGTGGCACGGGATACATGCGGACGTGCATTGTCCAGTTGGAACAGCAAGTTCCCTTGCCGGTCTAGGAATGGTAGAACGATGGGTTCGATGACGGTTTGGATGTACCGTGCACTATTCAGTGTCCCCTCGACGATCACCAGTGGTGTACGGCCAGTGTAGGAGATCGCTCCCCACACCATGATGCCGGGTGTTGGCCCTGTGTGCCTCGGTCGTATGCAGTCCTGATTGTGGCGCTCACCTGCACGGCGCCAAACACGCATACGACCATCATTGGCACCAAGGCAGAAGCGACTCTCATCGCTGAAGACGACACGTCTCCATTCGTCCCTCCATTCACGCCTGTCGCGACACCACTGGAGGCGGGCTGCACGATGTTGGGGCGTGAGCGGAAGACGGCCTAACGGTGTGCGGGACCGTAGCCCAGCTTCATGGAGACGGTTGCGAATGGTCCTCGCCGATACCCCAGGAGCAACAGTGTCCCTAATTTGCTGGGAAGTGGCGGTGCGGTCCCCTACGGCACTGCGTAGGATCCTACGGTCTTGGCGTGCATCCGTGCGTCGCTGCGGTCCGGTCCCAGGTCGACGGGCACGTGCACCTTCCGCCGACCACTGGCGACAACATCGATGTACTGTGGAGACCTCACGCCCCACGTGTTGAGCAATTCGGCGGTACGTCCACCCGGCCTCCCGCATGCCCACTATACGCCCTCGCTCAAAGTCCGTCAACTGCACATACGGTTCACGTCCACGCTGTCGCGGCATGCTACCAGTGTTAAAGACTGCGATGGAGCTCCGTATGCCACGGCAAACTGGCTGACACTGACGGCGGCGGTGCACAAATGCTGCGCAGCTAGCGCCATTCGACGGCCAACACCGCGGTTCCTGGTGTGTCCGCTGTGCCGTGCGTGTGATCATTGCTTGTACAGCCCTCTCGCAGTGTCCGGAGCAAGTATGGTGGGTCTGACACACCGGTGTCAATGTGTTCTTTTTTCCATTTCCAGGAGTGTATATTGTAAACAATAAAGGTCCCATCACGCTTCCTTGCGGTACTCCCGAAATTACCTCTACATCTGCAGATTTTGAACCGTTAAGAATGACATGTTGTGTTCTTTCTTCTAGGAAATCCTGAATCCAATCACAAACCTGGTCCGATATTCCGTAAGCTCGTATTTTTTTCACTAAACGTAAGTGCGGAACCGTATCAAATGCCTTCCTGAAGTCCAGGAATACGGCATCAATCTGCTCTGCCACGGCAGTATCCAAGTAATAACGGTACGAAAAAAACAGTTCTGTGGCTGCGAAACTTCGTTGATTCTGTCCCCACGATCTGGCCACAATTAATTTCTTTGACATCGCGCGTCTTGTCAATTGTATTCGACTCTCACACCGACGGTCAGTACGTGCTGCGACGACATTCTATCCACGCGATATGCTGAACTATTCAGTTCACTGTGGTTACCAGAGCGCTCCGCTTCCAACACAGCTATCACTAATAGAACTGTTTACGTATCTGCCAGATGTAGATTAAGTATGAAACTGGAGTTTCCCTGTAGACTGCGCTGGCCGCAGCGCCATCTGCATCCTGTAACGGCTGACGACGAATGTCAACACACAGTAATCAAAGTTCCATACATCGGTATCTGCTTCAAACCCGTAAACACGTAAGAGGTTCGTGCCGGCGCACTGCGACTTGCGGACAGCATTGGTTTTCTGTTGTCATCTGAAGAAAACTGCTGCAGAATTGCATCGAACGCTTGTCGAAGCTTTCGGCGAACACGCTCTTGGGAAAACAGTGTTTCGAGTGGTCAAAAAAATTTCAAAAGTGTGGATTTTGACGCGAGAAACGACGAGCGTGGAAAACATCAAAAAGTTCGAAGACAACGAATTGCAGGCCTTATTGGATGAAGATCCTCAGACTCAATAGGAACTCACGTAACAATTGAATGTGACACAGGAAGCCATTTATCTTCGGCTGAAAGCTATGGGAAAGGTGCAGAAAGGAGGAAAATGGGTTCCGCATGAACTGAAAGAAAGATAGCAAGCAAATAGAAAGACCAGTAGTGAAATGCTCAAAAATGGCTCTGAGCACTATGGGACTAAACTTCTGAGGTCATCAGTCCCATAGAACTTAGAACTACTTAAACCTAACTAACCTAAGGACATCACACACATCCATGCCCGAGGCAGGATTCGAACCTGCGGCCGTAGCAGTCGCGCGGTTCCGGACTGAAGCGCCTAGAACCGCTCGGCCACTACGTCCGGCGTTGTGAAATGCTGTCGCCAGATACAAAAGAAAGTCGTTTCTCCATCGAATAGTGACAGATGATGAAAAATGAATATATTTAGACAAGCCTAAGCGTCGTGCCGGCCGCCGTGACCGAGCGGTTCTAGGCGCTCAGCCCGGAACCGCGCGACTGCTACGGTCGCAGGTTCGAATCCTGCCTTCGGCATGGATGTGTGTGATGTCCTTAGGTTAGTTAGGTTAAGTAGTTCTAAGTTCTAGGGGACTGATGACCTCAGATGTTAAGTCCCATAGTGCTCAGAGCCATTTTGAACCTAAGCGTCGTAAATCTTGGGTGAATGCAAGCAAACCATTGACATCCACTGCAAGACCAAATCGCTTTGGAAAGATGACGATGCTCTATATTTGTTGGGATCAGAAGGTTGTCATCTATTATGAGCTGCTAAAACCTGGTGAAACCGTTAACAATGATCGCTACCAACAGCAAATGATCGATTTAAATCAAGCATTACGTGAAAAACGACTGGAATATGGACAAATGCAGCAATCATAATGGTTCAAATGGCTCTGAGCACTATGGGACTTCTGAGGTCATCAGTCCTTTAGAACTTAGAAGCACTTAAACCTAACTGACCTAAGGACATCACACACGTCCATGCCCGAGGCAGGATTCGAACCTGCGACTGTAGTGGTCGCGCAGACCGAGACTGTAGCGCTTAGAACCGCTCGGCCACCCCGGCCGGCGCAACGGTCATATTGCTTCATGATAATGCCCCATCACACACAGAAAAAGGCGTCAGGGAAATGATCGAGGCGTTCACTTAGGAAATACTGGAATATGCGGCTTATTCTCCAGACTTGGCTCCGTCCGATTATCATCTGCTTGCATCACTGGGACACGCTGTCGCTGAACAACGCTTCAGTTTGTATGAAAATGTACGAAAATGGCTCGCTGACTGGTTAGCTTCAAAAGAAGAACTGTTTCTTTGGCGTGGCATTCATAGCCTGTCGAAAAGGTGGGAGAAATATATAAATAGCAGTGGAGACTATTTTGAATACAATATTGTTTATCAGTTTCAAACAACAGACGTGTAATTATTGCAACCAAATTCCGGTTTCATACGTCTACACCTGGTATATGTTGACCAAAAACTCATCTGTAGAAATCAAGAGGGGTTCCGAAAACGACCCTGCTGAAACCCGGCTCGCTCTGTTTGTGGGCGAGATACATGAGATAGTAAATACTGACGCCCAAATTGATGCCGTGTTCCTTGACTTCCAGAAAGCGTTCGATCCAGTTCCGCGGTGCCGCCTAGTGAACAACAATACGAGCGTACGAAATATCGGACAGACTGTGTGACTGTATCGAACAGTTTGTAGCAAACAGAAAGCGACATGTCATTCTCCCACGTCTAGAGAGTGACGCAGGTCCATTAGTGTGGAAAATATGTACAAATTACCTGATGCATGAGACAACAAATGTAATGTATTGCGCCTAAATAGCCACAACCACCCATTGTTGTATTATTACACACGATAGCAGCTAACAAACAGTGAAAGAGGTCGCGTCCATATGTAGGAAGTGATCTAAAGAGGAACGACAACATAAAACTAACAGGTGAGGCATATGCAAGAGATTCCTTGGAAGCATCCTTAGGAAACACAATCAGCTCATAAGATTGTAGCCTACAAAACACTCGTTCGACCAGTACTTCAGTATTGCTCGCCAGAGTGGGCATCCGTACCAGATAGGACTGACAGAGGAAATAGAAAAGATCCAAAGAAGAGCGGCGCGTTTCGTTACCGTTTCATTTAGCAAGCTTTCAGAGAAGATCCAAAGAAGAGCGGCGCGTTTCGTTACCGTTTCATTAAGCAAGCATGAAAGCGTCACAGATGCTAACTACAGTGGCAGAGATGCGTTCTGCATCGTGGTGTGGTTTATTGCTAAAGTACCAAGTGCGTAATTGGTTACTCCTGCGTGTATCTTGCAGAATATAGATATATATGTTGCAAAGCTTTCTCTCTATTGCTGAGAAAAGAGCTGGTCCAGCTTAAACGCACAGGGAGTACAACTGCTTAGCAAGGCGAACCATATGCCCAGCAGCAGCCGGTCGCATGACTAATTACAGACAGGCACGCTCCAATTATACTAGCGCGCGTTACTACGACAGTCGAAGCTTGCTATTCAGGAAATTAAATTTGTTGGTGATAAGGAGAAAGCAGGGATAGTACAGACGGAAAGACGATGGAACTTACAAGCAAAATGTAAAAACTGAGCAAGTCGTGGTGTGCAGATTATAGCAAGAGGGACGCGGTGCTGAGATGAAAGGAACAGAAGTACGTATTTATCTCGAAGGAGAAGCACGGAAGTGAAAACCATACACATGCCTTAGCGATGTGGATAAATGCGTTATTTGGCAGCAATTTCTGCGATATTGTGAACAATACAAGGAAACATCAACCTTGCAGAACTTCATAGCTTACGTCGTACTGGACTTCAAAGAAAGCAAAACGAACTCAGGGTTACTGTTGGAGATAGCGATCGGAGAACGGACTGAATGGTGATGTGGTTTAAAATGCCCGACATCTTACCTAAACTCGTCGATCCTACTTAGCTTTCTTTCAGAATATGTCGCCTAGATTAATTCACTTATCTCTTAAAATGTTTCCATCCTGCGAAATAACACAATATAGTGTGTGAGATCGTAGGCTCTACCATGCTGAGATTTATGGATTCAATCCCACAGCAAAATGTTTTCTTCTCTCTTTTTTTTTCTTCTTTCTCTATTTCCATGGCTGGTTTCGGCGGAGGTTCGAGTCCTCCCTCGGGCATGTGTATGTGTGTGTGTGTGTGTGTGTGTGTGTGTGTGTGTGTGTGTGTGTGTGTGTGTGTGTGTCCTTAGGATAATTTAGGTTAAATAGTGTGTAAGCTTAGGGACTGGTGACCTTAACAGTTAAGTCCCATAAGATTCCACACACATTTGAACATTTTTTTTCTCTATTTTCACTTTCGACGGCAGTCGATAATCGCCTTCATTGCGTAGGCTACAAACATACATCCCAAAGAGATAAAATAAGTTGATTAATCAATACGTAGCGGCGCATACAACGTTTTATTATGTTACAATTTACTGTAATTTTTAGAGTGATAGTCACACACAAAGATCAGTAAGAAATATTTCTCGCACCGTGAACATTACATCAAGGGTATTTTGTCACTGCGGCATTTAATTTTCAGTAAACTTAAGGGAACACTAACATCATGAACAGTCCACGGTATTGGTTTCTCTTATTACTTTGCAGACATAAACCAGCTGCTACTTGAAATTCGGCGGTATTCATCCTTACTTTCGGTCGTATACACCCGCCGATAAACTTTGACACCAACAAAAATAAAGAGATTGTTGTTCGACTAGTGTCGAATCTATGACGTATAGCGCTTCTGTTTGACACTGTGAACACTCCACTATCTTACCATTGTTGATACGGTTGCTGTTGTAATGGTTAGTAGGCAAACTGACATCGTCCGGTTATCTGGCCTGACACTCCTGCACGAAGGTCGACCAGCTTGAACGATTGTGCTCCGCCACTTCAAGAACATCACCGTTCAGGAAGGAAAAAAATGTTCTCTCTACGCTGTGTATTGTTGCCTTGAACGATCGAGATGACATAATGTAAAGAACGCAAACTGCATTACATTTTCACGAAAATATCAGACTTAAGAATTGAAATGGACAGGAGCTTGTTTAGAGGTATCGTGGATTCATACATACTGTTCTGCGTACAAAGTGATATCGTCTGAATAATGTTGATGTAGACACGTACTATGTTGCCGTGCTACACTTGCGAGAGTACCGGTGTCTACGCCATTATCTTCCCTTCACGTTTCTCGAGCGTAAAACCGACGGTGTACCGCACTGGCCAGGTAACCAGTTCGAAATGCCGGCAAGTAAAATACAAACTCTCGTTTGTTGACACGCGTTGTGTTAGTCCGCTTCAGTTCCGTTGATGCGCTGGCCAGTTTCGAGCAGCCAGCGCGAGAGCTAACAGCGGTGTTGTTTGTACCGTGCAATCACGTTTGCAACACCCAAGTAACGCTTGAACAACCGTTAGAACGCGAAGGTTTACATTTACGAGGTGCGACAATAAAGTAATGAGACTGATTTTCTTTGCAAGGTGTGGCAACCCTGAAGGCTTGTGTAGGCACAGTACCTTTGACCTTGGTATATAAGCTGATTCTAGTCCAAGCGGCACATCGATGCAACTGCTCAGTCGCGATTTGTACTCTAATACGTTAACACGTGTTTGTGTCTCTCGTCACGGAAATGGAACAGCATAATATTGCGCAACTGTATGCCATTTCTTTTTGCGTGAAATTGGGTGAAAACGCGACAACAACTTACGGTAAGCTTCAGAAGGTTTTTGGAGAGGAGGTTAGGTTAAGAGCTCAAGTTTTTCGTTGGCATATAATGTTTAGTGAAGGCAGAACGAATGTTGAAGACCGCAGTGGACGACCATTAACCTCACGGACGGATGTCACCTTGGCCTGGGTGCGTCAACTCGTACGATCTGATCGAAGATTATCCGTGAAAATGATTGCAGAAGAACTGAACATCAATCGAGTAACGGTTCGTCTAATAATAATTGAAGATCTTGGCATGAGAGAGATTTGTGCAAAAACAACAGCGAGAAACACGGAATAATGTGGCAGCCGATCTGTTTGAGCAAACGGAAACCAGTCCAGAATTATTGAGCCGTGTTATCACTGGTGATGAGAGTTGGTTTTTTCAGTACGATCCAGAGACAAAACGCCAAAGTCCGCAATGGTGCTCAAAGGGATCACCCAGACCGAAAAAAGCTCGCGTGTCAGAGTCAAAAGTTAAATGCATGCTTGTGTGCTTCTTTGATTCCAAGGGAATTGTTCATAAAGAGTGGGTGGCTCCCGGACAAACAGTTAACCAATTTTACTGCAAAGAAATTTTAGAAAGACTTCGTAAAAGAGTTCTTCGTGTCCATGCCAACAATGCTGATAATTGGATTCTGCAACACGATAATGCGACATCCCATACTGTTCTGTCAGTACAGCAATTTCAGTACTATCACAGCCATCTTATTCACCAGATATCGCTCCGTGCGACTTTTTTCTATTTCCGAGACTCAAAACGGCGGTCAAGGGACACCATTTTGAAACAACACATGATGTCCAAAAGCTGTGACGAAGGTCTTGGAGGATATTACGGAAGATGAGTTCCAGAAATGTTACCATCAGTGGCAGAAGCGCTGGAACAAGTGTGTGCAGTCTGAAGGGAACTACTTTGAACAAGACAACACTAAACTTGACACGAAGACCTGCTAGCATGAATTTCTTAGAAGTAAATACCTTAGGGGTTGCGAAGCAACTCAAATCGCTTGATACGGGCAAGTCTTCAGGTCCAGATTGTATACCGATTAGGTTCCTTTCAGATTACGCTGATACAATAGCTCCCTACTTAGCAATCATATACAACCGCTCGCTCACGGATAGATCTGTACCTACAGATTGGAAAACTGCGTAGGTCGCACCAGTGTTTAAGAAGGGTAGTAGGAGTAATCCATCGAATTACAGACCTATATCATTGACGTCGGTTTGCAGTAGGGTTTTGGAGCATGTACTGTATTCAAACATTATGAATCACCTCGAAGGGAACAATCTATTGATACGTAATCAGCATGGTTTCAGAAAACATCGTTCTTGTGCAACGCAGCTAGCTCTTTATTCGCACGAAGTAATGGCCGCTATCGACAGGGGATCTCAAGTTGATTCCGTATTTCTAGACTTCGGGAAAGCTTTTGACACCGTTCTTCACAAGCGACTTCTAATCAAGCTGCGGGCCTATGGGCTATCGTCTCAGTTGTGCGACTGGATTCGTGATTTCCTGTCAGGAAGGTCGCAGTTCGTAGTAATAGACGGCAAATCATCGAGTAAAACTGAAGTGATATTAGGTGTTCCCCAGGGAAGCGTCCTGGGACCTCTGCTGTTCCTGATCTATATAAATGACCTGGGTGACAATCTGAGCAGTTCTCTTAGGTTGTTCGCAGATGATGCTGTAATTTACCGTCTAGTAAGTTCATCCGAAGACCAGTGTTAGTTGCAAAGCAATTTAGAAAAGATTGCTGTATGGTGTGGCAGGTGGAAATTGACGCTAAATAACGAAAAGTGTGAGGTGATCCACACGAGTTCCAAAAGAAATCCGTTGGAATTCGATTACTCGATAAATGGTACAATTCTCAAGGCTGTCAATTCAACTAAGTACCTGGGTGTTAAAATTACGAACAACTTCAGTTGGAAAGACCACATAGATAATATTGTGGGGAAGGCGAGCCGAAGGTTGCGTTTCATTGGCAGGACACTTAGAAGATGGAACAAGTCCACTAAAGAGACAGCTTACACTACACTCGTTCGTCCTCTGTTAGAATATTGCTGCGCGGTGTGGGATCCTTATCAGGTGGGATTGACGGAGGACATCGAAAGGGTGCAAAACAGGGCAGCTCGTTTTGTATTATCACGTAATAGGGGAGAGAGTGTGGCAGATATGATACGCGAGTTGGGATGGAAGTCATTACAGCAAAGACGTTTTTCGTCGCGGCGAGATCTATTTACGAAATTTCAGTCACCAACTTTCTCTTCCGAATGCGAAAATATTTTGTTGACCCCAACCTACATAGGTAGGAATGATCATCTAAATAAAATAAGAGAAATCAGAGCTCGAACAGAAAGGTTTAGGTGTTCGTTTTTCCCGCGCGCTGTTCGGGAGTGGAATGGTAGTGAGATAGTATGATTGTGGTTCGATGAACCCTCTGCCAAGCTCTTAAATGTGAATTGCAGAGTAGTCACGTAGATGTGGAACGGTAAGCAACGTTTTTTTCACATAACTCTTATTACTTTATTGTCGCACCTCGTACATCATTAATTAAATGTAGAATGAAATGCGTCCAAGTTCCTTGGGGGACGATTAAACCTGGGATTAGTTCTGTACACGACGTGACGAGCTGTGACGCTGTTTTCATCCCGCCGGGAAGTTCATTCTCGTTGACGGCGGCCGCGCATACACGTTATTGACTGGCTGTCGGCCTCTGCGTCGCTAATGGATCTGGTGTCGGGGAGGCGCCTAAACCACAGTGACCGCACCAGAACCAGGGCCATCCCGTCATCAGCGGCCGCGTCTCGCCTTTCACTGGGAAACTGCCGGGCGGCTCTGGCGCGTCAAGTCTTGTATCACCGAGGGACACTCACTGGTCGACATCCTGTGGCGTAGACATCCAACTCTTTTGACGAAAGTGATCCCCGAGTACAGCGCACGGATACAGCGTCGATTTTCGTCATCTATGTACCCTGCATGGTTATAACGAGAACATCAGTCGCAGAGTACTGCCTCATTAACAGAGATCGCTATCGTAAGATGCTACGGTATCCGGTTCGAACCCTGGGAGAAGAAAAGACTCGTAACCGGTATTCAGCCAACGAAAGGAATAGCTGTGACGAATCGTCCCAACATGCCAGAAACACATACACAGCAAAGCAATGTTAAGTGTACAACGTAGCGTACTTCGTGCAGTATTAACCACTTTTCTTCTAAATCTGTCCACGTGTGGGGGCGAACAAGAAATGACGGAGCGTCGTTGGCCGCCGTCTAATGTATCATTTCATTCTCGTGGCCCTCATGCGTCACAAGACGGCAGAATTCTTGCGCTGCCTGCCTCAGTGTCAATACTAGGAATAATGGCCTTTCAGATCATGATGCACAAATTTTAAGTGTAATAGATTTTTGTGCTGCAACACATGTTAAATATAGTTGCCAACTTTTTAGGAAAGCTGATCCAGTTGCTGTAGAGACTTTTGTAAACCTTATCAAGGAACAAGAGTGTCAAGATGTTAATAGTGCTGATACAGTAGACGATAAATATAATGCTTTCCTCAAGACTTTTCTCGTGCTCTTTGACAGTTGCTTTCCGTTAGAACGTTCAAAACAGGGTACTAGCACAAACAGGCAGCCTGGGTGGCTGACTAAAGGTATAAGAATATCTTGTAGAACAAAGTGGCAATTACATCAAAACGTTAGAAACAGTCACAATCTAAATGCAATAGCCCATTACAAACAGTATTGTAAGGTGCTTAAAAAAGTTATTAGGAAGGCAAAAAGTATGTGGTATGCAGATAGAATAGCTAAGTCAGGATAAAATTAAAACCAAATGGTGAGTCGTAAAGGAAGTGGCTGGTCTGCAGAGACAGGTCGAGGATATAGAATCAGTGCGTAGTGGGAATGTCCGTGTTACTGATAAGTCGCATATATGTACAGTATTTAATAATCACTTTCTGAATATAGCAGGTGAACTAAATAGAAACCTAGTCCCAACAGGGAATCATATAGCGCTCGTAGAAAAAAGTGTTCCGAGACTCTTACCTGAAATGCTCCTCCATGATACTCACAAGAGGGAGATTGAGTTAATAATTAAATCACTAAAGACCAAGAACTCTCATGGATATGACGGGGTATCTAGCAGAATACTGAAGTATTGTTCCATGTATGTTAGCCCAGTACTTAGCCATATCTGTAACTTTTCCTTTAGGAGTGGTCGGTTTCCTGACCGATTAAAGTACTCGGTAGTGAAGCCACTTTATAAAAAGGGAGACAGGGATAATGTTGGTACGAGCGGTAGAACCATCGAACCTTCTGCCCCCCCAGCCAGCGCAATGCGGTCGATGTTTGTCATTCGACCACAAAACGCACGGCTGCGTGGCCAAGCCAAAATGCCCACAGTGCAGCGGCGAACACACGCTCTCAAGGTGTAACGCGCCTCCAGATAACACAAAATGCGCGAACTGCGGAGAGAGCCACTCGGCACTATCGCTGAAATGCCAGAGCCGACCGAAAGAAGCAGTCAACACCTATGCACAAGCCGTCATAAAAACGATTGACGAGCCTGCCCCACGCTCCCACACAACAGCAGAACTGAAAGAAGAGGCGGTCATGAAGGAAGGCTTCATTCGCACACTTACTACCGTCCTGCTCAACGTCTTCCACGACAGGAAGCACGAGATGAAGACTGTCCATCAGACAACTCCTAAACAAAGATCTGGAAGTGACACAAAGCAACAACAGGGTCCACGTCACAATTACAGACACGACGTAAACAACTCCCCCCCCCCCCCCCCTACAACGGCAAAAGCACGATGGCGGGACTGACAGAGAAAGAGAGCGCAAACATCATGTTTGTGAATGTCCAAGGGCTGCCTGCGAAATAGAAAACACGCACTTATGCACAGCATGCATCAACACAAGATACACATCCCTGGCGTGGCCGAAACATGGCTACGCCTACAACAATACTGCAAACTAAGCAGATACACCTGCCATTCCAAAAACAGACCCGACGGCAGGGGGGGGGGGGGGGGGCGTAGCAATATACACAGATAGCAACACCCCAGTTAAAGAGATGCCCCTCCCGCAACAATTACAGGATACGGAAGCTGTCGTGGTGCAAATCAGGACACAACAAAGATGCAAGCTGACTGTCGCATGTTTGTACAACCCACCCAGACACCCCATCCCACAAGACTTCTTGCAGTACTTGACGACGACCTACAACAAATTCATCCTGCTGACCGACCTGAACGCACGCCACACACAACTAGGCTGCACAGCAACGAACGACAATGGACGAGCACTCTTTGACATACTAGCAACCGACCCGGTATCCAGACTTGCACTCGACCAACCAACATTCATCGGACACCGCGGCTCCTCCACCCCAGACCATATCCTCCATAGCCCGATCCTAACCAATAACCTATCCAATCCCTTCCTAGGTGACCCCATAACCAGCGACCATCTCCCCATCATATTCGTCACAACCGCTATAAACCCACCACCGCCTCACCCCACACAACGCAACATCCGCCTATACGCAAAAGCCGACTGGAGGAAATTCAAAACCATCATACAAGACGAACTAGCACTGCCAACTACCCTGACAGACAACGCCGACCTGGAACACCTAAACGAACGACTAGAAACCACCTTCACAACAGCAATAGACGAGGCAATCCCACAAAAGACAATAGAGAACTGGAGGCCCACCATTCCGGCGGAGGCGCTAGCGATCGTAAGGCGGAAAAGGCAACTACAGCGCGAAATTAGACGTACAGATAACCCAGACTTAAGACGACAGTGGAACCGACTAAACGCACAAGCGAAACGCATAATCTCCCAGCACAAACAAAAAGAGTGGGACGACACCTGCCGCCAACTCAACTACAAAGAAGGCAGAAAATTTTGGAACAAATTCAAGACGCTGACTGGACAAAAGAAACCCCCCAACCAGACACTAATAGTAGACAACGAACCAATCACAGACCCTAAAACACAAGCAGACACATTCCAGAACGCCCTCCGAATCATCCACTCCTTCCCAGCAGACGCAAAGTTCGACAACGACTTCTACCAACACCTAGAGAACCAACTCCCTGACCTACTAACAAGTCCAACAGCAGAAACAGAAGACACCTCCGAACTGACCAAACCTATAACAGACGCTGAAATCACCAACGCAATACGGACCGGACGAAACTCAGCCCCAGGACAAAACAACATCAAACGTATCCACCTGCAGAACGCCCCCCTCCCTGCCATAATCCCAATCCTCTCACTGATGTTCAACTACTGCCTAACGACAGAAACAATCCCAACTGCGTGGAAGACAAGTAAGACCATAATGATCCCCACACCCGACAAACCACGAACGGACCCCTCTCATACCGACCTATCTCACTACTGGACGTTGTAGGAAAAACTTATGAACGTATACTGACCGACAGACTGCGAAAATATGTGGACAACAAACAACTACTCCCCCTACTCCAAGCCGGCTTCCGCCCCAACCACTGCACCACAGACCCACTTCTGAAACTGACATGCGACATCACCCAGGGCTTCAACAGATCGCACTGTACGCTAGCCATATTCCTGGACATCGAGCGCGCCTTCGACCGTCTATGGCACAATGGGCTCCTGTTCAAACTGCTCAAACTCGGCATCCCACCGAAATTCGTACGCCTAATAAAAACTCAAATCACCGGACGACACAGCAGAGTACATCTGCAAGACGCCACCTCTGAACCATTCACCCCAGATGTGGGGCGGCGTGTTTGTTGAAAAATATGATTGCTGTCACATAAAAGTTTGAATGTAAAATCAGTTCCTATTATTTAGTATGTTATTAATGCTGTCTTTCGCCTTTCTCAATACTGGCTCTCTAATTACACTTTAGCAACCAGAAAGTGATTTAACAAAACGTGAAGCCTGTAATTAGAATTCCTAGTGCCCACTTCATCTGAGAATACAATTATAGCTGCAGCTTATAGCTCTGAGGAATTAGGAGATTGTCCGGTATTTATAATCAAAAACGATTTTCTAAAATAGTTGAGTATATTCTGAAAGTCACTGATGAAAAACACAAGTATCCATACAACCTAACTAACAGAGCAGTTCAGAGTCTAATGCGCTGATGCAACTATAAATGTCCGAATTAAATGTTGAAATGAATGCTCGCCATAATTTGATGAAAATATTTCATCAAACGCCACGCTAAATAATGGTAGAATGTCTGTCCCGCGACGGCACGTGAAAATACGACAATACCCAAACTGAAGCTAGATAATGAAAATCATCCCAGAATTAACACTTCACTTGAAATGATTTCATGGTTACGCATATCTCTAGTAACTTAATACGGCATCCGAGGCTGTTTGTAGCAGTGATACCGACGCGACGCGACTCCCGACACAGATGGCGTGTTATTCAGCGTCTGGAGAGAACTGGGGCCTTTTCCTCGCGCAGCGTTCTTATATATAAAGCCGCGGTGCGGACGGCTGAGGGAACGCCTGATCAAATCGGCTCTCCCGACTAGCCACTGGGCTAGTAATGCACCACATTAAGATATTGAATAAATCATAGCTTCTTTTGCTCATGGCCGATGAAGCTCTTAATTTAAATGTGCATTCAGCACGCAGGTAAGTATTGATAATAAAATTTTGACGTGGCTAAGTTAAATATTTTGGGCGAGAGAATTAATTTAATTACACTGCACGCAGTAGATGAGCTCTGAACTGGCCCTTTGGAGATACGCTATCGCTATAATTTTATAGGTATTCAAATGAAACTTTTCACATCTTCATAGTTATAGCGGATCTCCAACCTATTTAAATCTAAACATCCTAGCCTTATTTATTAGCCTACTTAATCTATCTTGCTTCCTTAAGTTTTGAGACGAAAACCAGAAAATCATGAATTTCCACTAAAATTTTAATTTGTGAAACCCAAAGTACTGTTTTTATTAAATTATTATGAAAGATGAATTTAAATATAAATTTTGAAGTCTCTAGCTCTTTTCTGTTGCGCCAATGATTTTTACAGGAAAACGTCCAAATTTCGAAAATGGCTTAAGTTATCGAACTGATATTCAACACACATTAATTTAGTATTACTTCTGACATGCTAGAAAAGTTTTAGGTTATTTGCTTGATTTTTAAAGTATTGCGCAACATTTATGACATCAGAGCTAGTTACAGCAGACTGGCTGGCACACAATGGAAAGACTGATGTGAATTTACTACAGCGTGAGTAGGCTGCTTCCCTACACAGAGGCAGGAGTCCCGCAAGGTGCAATATCATCCCCACTACTGTACTCGCTATACACACACGACATACCGACCCCAACAGACCAATACGAAGAAATCGCCCTATATGCAGATGACGCTGCATATTGGTGCACAGGACTCAGAACAGACGTAATACAAAGAAAAGCAGCAAAATACCTGACCAAACTAGAGACATGGATGACTAAATGGAGAATCCGACCCAACCCGACTAAAACACAACTAGTCCTATTCCAACACCGCAACCTGACGAAAAAACGACAGCAAAAACAAGAAGACATAACACACCGACTATGGAACGAACCCCTACAACTGACTGACAAGGCGAGATACCTCGGTGTCTACCTAGACAAACACCTCAACTACCAAGCCCACCTGCAATACCTGCTCAACAAAACGACGAAACGACAGCAATTAATCCGACAAGTACAAGGACGACTGTATGGCTGCTCCACCAGGACAGCCATACACACATACAAGACATACATACGACCAATATACGAATACGCCGCTGCACCACTAGGCGGAATACCAAAGACAGTATCAAACAGACTGTACTCGACAGAACGCCGACTACTACGCAGCATAGCAAAACTACCATGCCGCACCCCTAGCGACGAAGTATACGAGGCGACAGAAATAACCCCTCTGCAAACAAGACAGACAAAACTCAGAGCAAGATACGGCTCACACATCCTACACAAACGACCCGACATGGAAGACATTCTGACGACCAAGCCACGCACAGCAAGACGCCCAAAAAAGAAATACATTTACCCGGCGCGTACAGTAGCACAAAATACAACAACTGAGTTCCCCGACTTAGCACCCACAATGACACAACTGACAGGAGGCGAAAGCACCCCACCCCACTTAGACAAAAGACAATAGCTCAGCACAGATGACCTAGTGCACCACGATAGCCCCTCACACTCAACACACAACACACCCCATAGAACAAAACACAATAACATTAAGGAAATCATAGACAAGATAAGAACTATTGTTAACAAAAAACCAGCTCCAAGTACCACCAAAGGGAAAGGAGAATATGTAAAACTAGAATAAGGCAAAAAACATTGTAGCAACCAGCTCCAAGTACTACAAAATAGGAAAGGAGAACCTGTAAACATTAGTATTAAGATTAGTCTAAGCTAGAATATATCATCCAAAACAACATACTCCATCACATTGAAGTATTACAGAGGGAAAAATAAGTGTAAGCGCTGTTAAAAAATCCCCCATTAAAATAATGTGTCACTTCCAGTTATAAACTAATTTCGATTAAGTAAACAACTAGTTTTATTAAGTTAGTTATATTGTTAAACATGTTCAGTTAATACATAACAAAATCAATCAATATTCTATCACATTATATACACCAAAAAATAACGTAAAATTAAAGATACCCAACATAAGATAATAGCTTGTAATCAGATATATAAGAAAAATGGAAATAAATAAAATAAAAATGTACCCTATGGCTGATAAAGGGCAAACAGACAAGCCCTAAAACAGCCCGCCCTCTCCCCTTAGGAGAAGGAATGAAAAGTGCTAAAAAAAATAAAAAAAATGTTGATAATTATAGACCTATTTCTATGCCATCGGTGTTTGCTAAAGTTATCGAGAGGGTTGTATATACAAGGTTACTGCAGCATTTAAATTAACATAATTTGCTGTCAAATGTACAGTTTGGTTTTAGAAATGGCTTAACAACTGAAAATGCTATAGTCTCTTTTCTCTATGAGGTTTTGGACGGATTAAATAAAAGGTTGCGAACGTTAGGTGTTTTCTTTGATTTAACGAAGGCTTTTGACTGTGTTGACCACAAAATATTACTGCAGAAGTTGGAACATTATGGAGTAAGGGGAGTAGCTTACAATTGGTTCGCCTCTTACTTTAAGAACAGAAAGCAGAGGGTAATTCTCCGCAATATTGAGAGTGGTAATGATGTTCAGTCCCAATGGGGCACTGTTAAATGGGGCGTTCCCCAAGGGTCGGTGCTGGGGCCACTGCTGTTTCTTTTTTATATAAATGATATGCCTTCTTGTATTACAGGTGATTCAAAAATATTTCTGTTTGCTGATGACACCAGCTTGGTAGTGAAGGATCTTGTGTGTAATATTGAAACATTATCAAATAATGTAGTTCATGAAATAAGTTCGTGGCTTGTGGAAAATAATTAGATGCTAAATCACAGTAAGACTCAGTTTTTACAGTTTCTAACTCACAATTCAACAAGAACCGATATTTTGATCAGACAGAATGGGCATGTTATAAGCGAGACGGAACAGTTCAAGTTCCTAGGCGTACGGATAGATAGTAAGCTGTTGTGGAAAGCCCATGTTCAGGATCTTGTTCAGAAACTAAATGCCGCTTTATTTACCATTAGAACAGTATCTGAAATAAGTGACAGTTCAACACGAAAAGTAGTCTACTTCGCATATTTTCATACGCTTATGTCATATGGTATTATTTTTTGGGGTAATTCTTCTGATTCAAAAAGGGTATTTTTGGCTCAAAAACGGGCTGTTCGAGCTATGTGTGGTGTAAGTTCGAAAACCTCTTGTCGACCCGTATTCAATAGTCTGGGAATTTTGACATTGCCCTCACAGTATATATTTTCTTTAATGTCGTTTGTTGTTAGCAATATTAGCTTATTCCCAAGAGTTAGCAGCTTTCACTCAGTTAATACTAGGCAGAAATCAAATCTGCATGTGGAATGCACTTCGTTGACTCTTGTGCAGAAAGGAGTGCAGTATTCTGCTGCATCCATTTTCAATAAGCTACCACAAGAACTCAAAAATCTTAGCAGTAGCCCAAACACTTTTAAGTCTAAACTGAAGAGTTTCCTCATGGCTGACTCCTTCTATTCTGTCGTGGAGCTCCTGGAAGAGCTAAAAAATTAGGCAAATTCCAGTGTTACATTCTTGATTTTCTTTATTTAAACTTACGACGTGTCGCCTGAATATGTTACTTATATTTCATTTTATCTGTTTCTACAATCGTGTTATAATTTCATGTATTGACTCGTTCCATGACCATGGAGACCTCTCCTTAATGTGGTTCCACGGAACAATAAATAAATAAATAAAATAAGAATAATATACACTCCTGGAAATGGAAAAAAGAACACACTGACACCGGTGTGTCAGACCCACCATACTTGCTCCGGACACTGCGAGAGGGCTGTACAAGCAATGATCACACGCACGGCACAGCGGACACACCAGGAACCGCGGTGTTGGCCGTCGAATGGCGCTAGCTGCGCAGCATTTGTGCACCGCCGCCGTCAGTGTCAGCCAGTTTGCCGTGGCATACGGAGCTCCATCGCAGTCTTTAACACTGGTAGCATGCCGCGACAGCGTGGACGTGAACCGTATGTGCAGTTGACGGACTTTGAGCGAGGGCGTATAGTGGGCATGCGGGAGGCCGGGTGGACGTACCGCCGAATTGCTCAACACGTGGGGCGTGAGGTCTCCACAGTACATCGATGTTGTCGCCAGTGGTCGGCGGAAGGTGCACGTGCCCGTCGACCTGGGACCGGACCGCAGCGACGCACGGATGCACGCCAAGACCGTAGGATCCTACGCAGTGCCGTAGGGGACCGCACCGCCACTTCCCAGCAAATTAGGGACACTGTTGCTCCTGGGGTATCGGCGAGGACCATTCGCAACCGTCTCCATGAAGCTGGGCTACGGTCCCGCACACCGTTAGGCCGTCTTCCGCTCACGCCCCAACATCGTGCAGCCCGCCTCCAGTGGTGTCGCGACAGGCGTGAATGGAGGGACGAATGGAGACGTGTCGTCTTCAGCGATGAGAGTCGCTTCTGCCTTGGTGCCAATGATGGTCGTATGCGTGTTTGGCGCCGTGCAGGTGAGCGCCACAATCAGGACTGCATACGACCGAGGCACACAGGGCCAACACCCGGCATCATGGTGTGGGGAGCGATCTCCTACACTGGCCGTACACCACTGGTGATCGTCGAGGGGACACTGAATAGTGCACGGTACATCCAAACCGTCATCGAACCCATCGTTCTACCATTCCTAGACCGGCAAGGGAACTTGCTGTTCCAACAGGACAATGCACGTCCGCATGTATCCCGTGCCACCCAACGTGCTCTAGAAGGTGTAAGTCAACTACCCTGGCCAGCAAGATCTCCAGATCTGTCCCCCATTGAGCATGTTTGGGACTGGATGAAGCGTCGTCTCACGCGGTCTGCACGTCCAGCACGAACGCTGGTCCAACTGAGGCGCCAGGTGGAAATGGCATGGCAAGCCGTTCCACAGGACTACATCAAGCATCTCTACGATCGTCTCCATGGGAGAATAGCAGCCTGCATTGCTGCGAAAGGTGGATATACACTGTACTAGTGCCGACATTGTGCATGCTCTGTTGCCTGTGTCTATGTGCCTGTGGTTCTGTCAGTGTGATCATGTGATGTATCTGACCCCAGGAATGTGTCAATAAAGTTTCCCCTTCCTGGGACAATGAATTCACGGTGTTCTTATTTCCAGGAGTGTACATAAAGATTTAAAATCACTTACTCTTGTCCAGAAAGGAGTCCAGTATTCAGCAACGCATATTTTCAATAAGTTACCAGCAACCATCAAGAGTTTAGTTTCAGACAAGGCACAATTTAAATATATTTAAAAGAATTTTTGGTGGCCAACTCCGTCTATTCCATCCATGAGTTTCTCAACAAGTGCAGTAGACCATTTTAATGAAAATTTATTATACTTTAATTTTTGACTATACTTGGTTGTAATAGCCAAGAAACAAGCAAATGTCTGAATGATGGATTTAATGAAATCAGATGTAAGTATTAAACCTGTTAATATTAAAAGTTTAAATTTAATTCATGTACATAATTTTACTGTTTGACTGATGATAATTAAAATTAATGAAACTCAAGTTTTTCAAAACATATTTTTGTAATGTGTTTATCTGACATGTTCCACACCCAGGAGGATTCCCTCTTTTATGGGTCTATGGAATGAATAATTAATCTAATCTAATCTCAAATACATGTTATATTAATTTATACAAAAGGTGTTGTGCCTCAGGTTTTCTTGGCATAGTTGATTAATGGTGGTCTTCCGGGTATTCAGCTGAATTGTTGTTCCCTTTTTTATGTCCAATAGCTGATTTATCCAATAGGGTCATTCCATCTTAAGTAGTCACATTCTCAAAAGTTTCCCGCTCTTCCATTTCCGATTTTGTTCAGATTTAGCATGGGTACAGATATACCATAAAGATGAACTCGTGCAAAATTTGAGCTCGTAATACCCAATATTGTCCTATATTTGAGAAGTTCTTCGACAAGGGTGTGGTGAAAGAAAGCAAACCCCAAAGTTATAAACCTTTCTTAATACAGACGAATAGCAACTAGGAACCTCTTGTTTTCAGATCCTATACAACTTTTGACCGTGAATCAGAAAAACACGGTGTAGCACTGTGTAAAACACTTTGTGAGCGACTATAATGCATCAAAGACCCCAAAAAAACGTGCAGAGAAAAACATTCAAATTTTTTGGCCTTCTTTGTAGGAAGAAATCTCTCGAAGGAAAAACGTAAAAGAACTTCAATTTGACATACATATTTAACATACCCGGGGCACTACATCTTCCTGACCAAGCTCTTATTGTGAATCATACTCAACCAGAAACATGCAGCCAAATATAAAACTGCAGAAACAGAGCCAAGTTCAGGTGCAAATATTGCAAAAGGGTCACATCAGAAGTTCTTCTTTCCAGCAACACTGAAAAGAGCGCATTTTTTCTGCGTTAGAAAGATCTTGTATCTTAGAGTCGATTCAGTAAAGGGATGGATAGTAAGGTTAAACTTGAACAAAAATAATGCGCAATATGCTACCATCACAAGATGGTACAGCTTTTTAAATGCACAGTGGCACAATGGCAGTGAGTGGAACGATTTAATACGAACTCTTACAACAACATCACTATTACAGTCACTCATTTTGCGAAATTTCTGTCTAAAATATTGATAAGATACGTTAAACATGATGCAATCATCCGTGACTAAACTCAGTGATGATGCACTTTGAATTCAGGATAGCAGAAGAGAAAGTCCCCCTATTGCATGCATCTACCCATGTTCCACGCAAGCTTGGTGTGACGTCACAAGCGGCTAAATGGGAGTCGAGAGCGAGACTACCACGGCGCGTAGCTTATAATTGTAAAGAACTGTTACAAAGAAGTACCCAAGCTGGCGCACCATCTGTAAGCAGCACAGAGACTAGCTTTTGGTTAAAAGAAAAGCAAAAAACTACTGTGAAATACATAGTGTATTAGGATTCAGCTATTACGAGTGGACTTAAAACGAATATTTATGACTTAACGACGGATACATTTAGTGGAGGATGCGATGCATGCATTGTATTCGTGGAGAATATACCCCTGGCCGTCAAATGATGCGATGTGATGCGGTAAGCCGTAGTAACGCGCCCAAGGTGCAGACTACCTGCCACACAGAGTCCCTTCCTTCCCACACCGTCAGGAATGACGTTGTCGTCTACGGGACGTTGAATCTGTATCTTCTTTCTTTCTTAATCTTTGTCGTGTCAAGTGCCAACTGCAATAATTAAATAAATAAATAGTAAATAAATTTAAGATAAAACACTAACACATAGTGAAGGAAAGGGCCCCAAGAACGCGAATGAAGTGTCCGTTTACAGCTCTTCGTGGACCCCTGTGAAACAGTGCCATAGAGCTCCATCCCTGTATCAGCCACACCCGTCGGAATTTTTGTACGTGTGCTGTTCATTCACACCGAATTGCTTCCATAGTCTTTTTGTCACTGTCATGCACGGTTTGTTGTTGCAGTGCTCGTCAGTCCGAAGATTGGTGTGATGCTGCCCTCCACACTATTATATCCTGCGCAAGGCTCTTCATCTCCAAATAACTACTGCAACTTAAATCTTTCTTATATGCTTTCTGTATTCATTTCTAGGTCTCCCGCTACGATTTTTATACTCCACATTTCCCGCCAACACAAAACTCGTGATCCCTTTGATATCTCAGAATGTGTCCTATCAGCCGAACTCTTCTTTTAGTTTGGTTGTGCCACAATTTTTTCTCCCCAATTCTACTGAGTACCTCCTCATTAGTTATGTGATCTACCCATCTAATCTTCAGCATTCTTCTGCGGCATTGCATTTCAAAAGCTTCCAAACATTTTTAATCTTAACTGTTTATCGTTTTATTTCCATACATGGCTACGTTTCATACAGATACTTTCAGAAAAGACTTCCTATCAAATCTACATTCGATGTTAGCAAATTTCTCTTCTTCAGAAACACACCATTACGTGTTTACATTTTATATCCTCTCTACTTCGGCCATCATCGGGTATTTTACTGACCAAATAGTAGAACTGCTCTATTGCTGTAGTGTCATGTTCCCTACATTAATTCCTTCAGCAACGCCTGATTTAATATGACTACATTCATTATCCTTTTTTTATGTTCATCTTTACTCACCTTTCAAAATTCTGTCCATTTCGTTCAACCGCTCTTCCAAGTCCTTCGCTGTCTCTGAGGAATTACGATGTCGTCGGCAAATCTCAGAGCTTTTATTTCTTCTCCCTGAACTTTAACTCCGTTTCCAAATTTCTCCTTGGTTGCCTTTGTTGCTTGCTCAACGTACAGATTGAATAACATCAGAGATCAGCTACAGCCCTGTCTCACACTCTTTCCAACCACTGCTTCCATTTCGTGCCCCTCGACTCTTATAACTGTCATCCGGTTTCTGGACAAGTTATAAATAACCTTTCACTCCTTGTAACTCATCCCTGCTACCTCCAAGATTTTGAAGAGTATCTCCCACTCAACACTGTCAGAAGCTTTCTCTAATGCTACAAACGTAGATTAGCCTTTCCTTAACCTATCTTCTAAGATAAGTCGTAAGGTCAGTATTGCCTCACGTGTTTCTACATTTCTGCGGGATCCAAACTGATCTTCCACAGGTTCGGCTTCTACCAGTTTCTCCATTCTCCTGTAAAAAAAAATCGTGTTAGTATTCTGCAACCATGACATATAAAGTTGATGGCTCGGTAATTTTCACATCTGTCACGCAGATTTCTTTCGAATTAGAATTATTACATGCATGCTTATTTACATGAATGTCTCAAACTCCAAAATACAAAAGTAGCAGAAATAGAGGAAAAGCTAATCATACACTATGTGATCAAAAGTTTTTGGACGCCCCCGAAAACATATGTTTATCATATTAGGTACATTGTGCTGCCACCTACTGCCAGGTAGTCCATATCAGCGACCTTAATAGTCATTAGACATGGTGAGAGAGCAGAATGGGGCACTCCGTGGAACTCACAGACTTCGAACGTGGTCAGGTGATTGGGTGTCACTTGTCATACGTCTGTACGCGAGATTTCCGCTCTGCTAAACATCCCTAGGTCCACTGTTTCCGATGTGATAGTGAAGTGGAAACGAGTACAAAAGCGTACAGGCCGACCTCGTCTGTTGACTGACAGAGACCGCCGACAGTTGAAGAGGGTCGTAATGTGTAATAGACATCTATCCAGACCATCACACAGGTATTCCAAACTGCATCAGGATCCACTGCAAGTACTATGACAGTTAGGCGGGAGGTGAGAAAACTTGGACTTCATGGTCGAGCGGCTGCTCATAAGCTACACATCACGCCAGTAAATGCCAAACGACGACTCGCTTGGTATAAGGAGCGTAAACATTGGACGATTGAACAGTGGAAAAACGTTGTGTGGAGTGACTAATCATGGTACACAATATGGAGATCCGATGGCAGGGTGTGGGTATGACGAATGCCCGGTGAACGTCATCTGCCAGCGTGTGTGCCAACAGTAAATTTCGAAGGCGGTGGTGTTATGGTGTGGTCGTGTTTTTCATGGAGGGGGCTTGCATCCCTTGTTGTTTTGCGTGGCACTATCACAGCACAGGCCTAAACTGATGTTTTAAGCACCTTCTTGGTTCCCACTGTTGAAGAGCAATTCGGGAATGGCGATTACATCTTTCAACACGATCGAGCACCTGTTAATAATGCACGCCCTGTGGCGGAGTCGTTACACGACAATAACATCCCTGTAATGGACTGGCCTGCACAGAGTCCTGACCTGAATCCTATAGAGCACCTTTGGGGTGTTTTGGTGCACCGACTTCATGCCAGGCCTCACCGAGCGACATCGATACCTCTCCTCAGTGCAGCACTCCGTGGAGAATGGGCTGCCATTCCCCAAGAATTACCTTCCAGCACCTGACTCAACGTATGCCTGCGAGAGTGGAAGCTGTCATTGAGGCTAAGAATGGGCCGACACCATATTGATTTCCAGCATTACCGATGGAGGGCGCCACCAACTTGTAAGCCATTTTCAGCCAGGTGTCCGGATACTTTTGATCGGATAGTGTAGTTAAAAGTAATCGCTGCAGCGCAGTGCAGTTTTCACACACAGGTACGTGAGGCATGAGAAATTTAGCAGTGTGAGAATATTGAGTTTGCTTTTTTTCTCGGCGTGTGCACGTTGCCTTACTCTAACCAGACTGCTTGTGACACTTACACAAGACCTCCGCTACGTTGATAAATTATAAATTACCAGTAGTACTAGTGTGTATCTTTCTGAGTGCGCTGATACCTTATTTCTCAAGGGATAGAAGAGCTTGTATTGAAGTTGATTCAAAAGCTAATTAAAAATATACGAAACTCTTACAGAGTGGTATTTCATAAGCGTGCTGACTTAGCGAGTATTCATAGTAGAAAGCAGATGGGGGGACCCCTTTACAAGGACTAATTGGATCGCCAGCGTTTAATGAGATGAGAGATTATGAACACTAGTGCTGGTAGAATAAAGAATTTTACAAGCTCTTGAAATTTTTTAATTAATCGTCGTCCTATCGAAGATCGTTGCTGCGAAAGAGCTACTTGAATCTACTGCCGTCTCAGCGCCATCGAGAAAATCCTCTTTATATAGCTACGTGAGAGAAGTGTCCTTGGTTTTTTTTTTTTCGGGCTTAATGTTACTAATTGTACGCTAGGAGGTTTCAGGACAGTGTTTCCTCACTTAGACAACAAGACTACGTTCTGGAGTTTACAAAGTATGCCGATCACTTTGTACGGGTATTGTTGAAAGTAATAGGGTTTTCAGTAGATCTAACGGCTGATCATTTCATATGGTAATATATTTCACGTTTTAGGTAATTTCTACGGTCGTTGTTCAGAGTTCATGATAATACTAAATACAAAATCGTGGCTGTTTTCAGCAACCCACAAGGGCATCCATATCACCAAAGATCCAATAATACGTTCAGTAAAAATCGAATGCCCCTCGCCTCAAATTTGGTGGTGTTCTACGTCTTTTTGTATTAAACTCTAATCTTCCTTCTTTTACGACTTTTGCTAGTGTGTACGTGCAGCTGCATAATCATCTCGGAACCGCACCAGTGTGCTGAAGGAAGGAAGGAAGGAAGGAAAGGAGCAAGGAAGGAATATTTTGGTTTAACGTGCGTCGACGATCAGGTCCTTGCAGATGAAACAAGTTCGTAATGGGAAAGGAAACCTTCCGTGCCCTTTCAAAGGAACCATTCCGCCATTCGCCATAGGCGATTAGGAAAATCCCGGGAACCTGAATCTGGCTGTTGGGGCTCTGACTCACCATCACCCCGAGTACAGACAACACTTCCTCTCACCCTGTGTGTCATGTGCTAGTCTTGACCCAACTGACAGTTAGACAAGGGATGTGCCTCGGAAAACTTCCTGTAAATTCTGCTTCACAGCCGTGAGATACTTGCCGTTATGAAAGTCGCAGCTGTCCCGATTAATGACACCACAACCACAGTGAAGCTCTCTTTAGGACACAGAGGGAAGACCATTCGTTCTAAAAGCAAAGCTCTACTTTCGTGGAGCTTCACACCAATGAAATTTTCTGGCCGTGATTCACTTTGTTTTTAAAAATTACAGACTCTTGATGAATGGTGTCTTGGCATAAAAACCGTTACAGGCTGCAGGTTGCAATTTTAAGATACTTTATTTTACTCCGCAATTCACAATTAAATGCGTGGAACCACCTTCAAGCTATTTCTCTATCATTCCTCTCTCTAGCGGCGCGGGGGCGAAACGGGCACTTAAATCATTCTGCACGAGCTCTGATTTATTTTATCATGATATTCGTTCCACCCTATGTAGATAGGTGCCAACAGAATATTTTCGCAATCGGAGGAGAAAGTTGGTGACTGAAATTCCACGAGAAGATCCTGCCGCAACGAAAAAAAAAAAACCTTGGTTTTAATGATTGCCAACCCAATTCACGTATCACGTACGTGGAACTTTCTGCCCTATTTCGCGATAGTACTTAACGAGCTGCCCTTCTTTGAAATTTTTTGATGTACTCCTTCAGTGCCATGTGACGCGGACCTCACACCGCACCGCAGTGTACTAGAAGAAAACTGACAAACTTGGTGTAAGCAGTCTCTTTAATAGACCTGACCTTCTTAGTGTTCTGCCAACAATACGCAGTCTTTGGTTTACTTTACGCAAAAGATTATCTCTGTGATAGTTCCAATTCAGGGTATTCGTAATTGTAATCCCTAAGTATTTAGTTGAATTGACAGCCTTCAGATGTGTGCGATTTATCGTGTAACCGGGATTTACGGATTCCTTTTAGTACTCATGTGGATGATTTCTCATTTTTCATTACTTACGAGGGAAACTCAAGATCGCACACCCCTCAAATGTAGCGGTAAGAGGGCCTAGTGGGCAGCCAGTCAGAAACTGAAAACAGGTCAAACATGAAAACAGGAAGAAGGTTACTGGACCGCGAAAAAAAGCAAAATAGAAACAGTGAACCGTCCAAGAACAAGAAGTGCGTGATACGAGGTGCATTCAAGTTCTAAGGCCTCCAATTTTTTTTTCTCCGGACTGGAAAGAGATAGAAACATGCGCATTGTTTTAAAATGAGGCCGCGTTCATTGTCAATATGTCCCAGGGATGGCAGCACCGTACGGCACATGGAATTTTACCGCCAGCGGCGAGAATGAGAACTGTCTTAAATACTTAAAATGTCGACGTTTACCTTACTTGAACAGCGTGCAATCATTCGTTTTCTGAATTTGCGTGGTGTGAAACCAATTGAAATTTATCGACAGTTGAAGGAGACATGTGGTGATGGAGTTATGGATGTGTCGAAAGTGCGTTCGTGGGTACGACAGTTTAATGAAGGCAGAACATCGTGTGACGACAAACCGAAACAACCTCGGGCTCGCACAATCCGGTCTGACGACACGATCGAGAAAGTGGAGAGAATTGTTTTGGGGGATCGCCGAATGACTGTTGAACAGATCGCCTCCAGAGTTGGCATTTCTGTGGGTTCTGTGCACACAATCCTGCATGACGACCTGAAAATGCGAAAAGTGTCATCCAGGTGGGTGCCACGAATGCTGACGGACGACCACACGGCTGCCCGTGTGGCACGTTGCCGAGCAATGTTGACGCACAACGACAGCATGAATGGGACTTTCTTTTCGTCGGTTGTGACAATGGATGAGATGTGGATGCCATTTTTCAATCCGGAAACAAACCGCCAGTCAGCTCAATGGAAGCACACAGATTCACCGCCACCAAAAAAATTTCGGGTAACCGCCAGTGCTGAAAAAATGTTGTCCATGTTCTGGAACAGCGAGGGCGTAATGCTTACCCATTGCGTTCCGAAGGGCACTACGGTAACAGGTGCATCCTACGAAAATGTTTTGAAGAACAAATTCCTTCCTGCACTGCAACAAAAACGTCCGGGAAGGGCTGCGCGTGTGCTGTTTCACCAAGACAACGCACCCGCACATCGAGCTAACGTTACGCAACAGTTTCTTCGTGATAACAACTTTGAAGTGATTCCTCATGCTCCCTACTCGCCTGACCTGGGTCCTAGTGACTTTTGGCTTTTTCCAACAATGAAAGACACTCTCCGTGGCCGCACATTCACCAGCCGTACTGCTATTGCCTCAGCGATTTTCCAGTGGTCGAAATAGACTCGTAAAGAAGCCTTCGCCGCTGCCATGGAATCATGGCGTCAGCGTTGTGAAAAATGTGTACGTCTGCAGGGCGATTACGTCGAGAAGTAACGCCAGTTTCATCGATTTCGGGAGAGTAGTTAATTAGAAAAAAAATCGGAGGCCTTAGAACTTGAATGCACCTCGTAATTCTGTTGCACTCGATCACTTTGTCAGTCACTACGAACTGTGACCTTCCTGACAGGAGATAACGAATCCAATCACACAGCTGAGGCGATACCTCATAGGCACGCAATTTGAGAAGAAGTCGCTTATAGGGAGTGGTGTGGAAAGCCTTCTGGAAATCTATGCTATCGTAAGGGGATGTTAAACTGATTCCATATTCGCTCATTATTGCCTGAGAATAAAGAGCTGCTTGTCTCACGAAAACGATTTTTCCTGAATCCGTTGTGGTTCAAATGGCTCTGAGCACTATGGGACTTGACATCTGAGGTCATCAGTCCCCTGGAACTTAGAACTACTTAAACCTAACTAACCTAAGGACATCACACACATCCATGCCCGAGGCAGAATTCTAACCTGCGAGCGTAGCGGTCGCGCGCTTCCAGACTGTAACGCCTAGAACAGCTCGGCCACTCCGGCCGGCAATCCGTTATGACTATTTGTCAATAAATCGCTTTCTTCGAAGTAACTCGTAATGTTCGAACATAGTATATGTTCCAAAGCCCTACTGCAAAACGACGTTAGCGATCTGAGTCTGTAGTTTAGCGAATTGCTCATATTTCCTTTCTTCTGTTTTGGCGTGACCTGTGCCACATTCCAGCCATTAGGTGTGGATCTTTCGAATAGCGAGCGGTTTATATGATTGCTAAGTCTCGCGCTATTATCAGCATACTCTGAGAGGAACCTGACTGGTATACAACCTGGACAAGTGGCCTTGCCTTTATTACGCTGCTTCGCTACTTCGAGGATATCTACTTCTCAGTTACTCATATTGGCACTTTTTCTACATTTTAGTTCAGGGACATTTACTTCGTCTTCTTTAGTGAAGGAGTTTCGGAAAACAGCGTTTGGTAACTCTGCTTTAGTGACACTGTCACTAGTGAAATCACAATTGTTAAAGCGCAGCTAAGGTGTTGATTGCGTCTTGCCGCTGATGTACCTTACCTCTGGCCAGAATCTCTTTGCGTTTTCTAGCAGGTTTCGAGGCAGTGTTTCGTTGTGGAAACTATTAAAAGCATTTCGCAATGAAGTTCGCGCTGAATTTCCAGCTTGTGTAAAACATCGCCAATCTAGGAGACAAACACTGAAAAACAGTACCCATTTGCACACTTTTTGGGAGTTGTTCTTCCAAACAAATACTGCGGGCTGAAGTGATCGTTAGGAGTGGACCTTGGCGTTTTCTCCTGTATACCCAGCTCATTGTTTGTCTGCCATGGCCAGGGCCTTTTCACTCTTTCGCTACGTGTGCATCATAACGTGGTACGTGAGCAAAACCAGACAGGAAATTTGTGAAACGCTAATATAAAGGCTGCATAATTGCTTGAGACTTACACCATTTGACTGTTCTTAAATCTCCGAAAAAGCTACATGTAAACTGATACTTTGAGGATAGTTTAGTTTGTATAAGTTGGTGGGTCAGCGAAGCTAGTCCAAAAAATAAAAAAGACAAGGCTGTAGCCTTTCGCCCCTACTCTTCAATCTGTACATCGAGGAAGCAATGAAGGAAATAAAAGAAACGTTCAGGAGTGGAATTAAAGTACAAGGTGAAAGGATATCAATGATACGATTCGCTGATGACATTGCTATCCTGAGTGAAAGTGGAGAAGAATTAAATGATCTGCTGAACTGAATGAACAGTCTAATGAGTACACAGTATGGTTTGAGAGTAAATCGGAGAAAGACGAAGGTAATGAGAAGTAGTAGAAATGAGAACAGCGAGAAACTTAACATTAGGATTGATGGTCACGAAGTCAATGAAGTTAAGGAATTCTGCTACCTAGGGAGTAAAATAACCAATGACGGACGGAGCAAGGAGGACCTCAAAAGCAGACTCGCTATGGCAAAAAAGGCATTTCTGGCCAAGAGAAGTCTACTAATATCAAATACCGGCCTTAATTTGAGGAAGAAATTTCTGGGGATGCACGTCTGGAGTACAGCATTGTATGGTAGTGAAACATGGACTGTGGGAAAACCGGAACAGAAGAGAATCGAAGGATTTGAGATGTGGTGCTATAGACGAATGTTGAAAATTAGGTGGACTGATAAGGTAAGGAATGAGGAGGTTCTACGCAGAATCGGAGAGGAAAGGAATATGTGGAAAACACTGATAAGGAGACGGGACAGGATGATAGGACATCTGCTAAGACATGAGGGAATGACTTCCATGGTACTAGAGGGAGCTGTAGAGGGCAAAAACTGTAGAGGGAGACAGAGATTGGAATACGTCAAGCAAATAATTGAGGACGTAGGTTGCAAGTGCTACTCCGAGATGAAGAGGTTAGCACAGGAAAGGAATTCGTGGCGGGCCGCATCAAACCAGTCAGTAGACTGATGACCGAAAAAAAAAAAAAAATTCTAACACAGCCGTCAGTAATAATATTTGCAAGAAGCGTTGTTCACCAAGTCGATGTACAGTGGAGACGCAAAGAAACTGGTACACCTGCCTAATACCGCGAAGGGCCGCAACGCGACGTGGCATGGACTCGACTAATGTCTGAAGTAGTGCTGGAGCGAACTGACACCGTGAATCCTGCACGGCTGTCCATAAATCTATAAGAGTACAAGGGGTGGAGATGTCTTCTGAACAGCACGTTGCAAGGCATGCCAGATATGCTCACTAATGTTCATGTTTGGGCAGTTTGGTGACCAGCGGAAGTCTTCAAACTCAGAAGAGTGTTCCTGGAGCCACTCTGTAGCAATGCTGGACCAGTGTCGTATTGTCCTGCTGTAATTGCTCAAGTCCGTCAAAATGCACAATGGACGTGAATGGATGCAGGTGATCAGACAGGATGCTTACGTACGTGTCATACCATTACAGAGCCTCCACCAGCTTGAATGGCCCTCTGCTGGCATGCAGGGACCATGGATTCATGAGGTTGTCTCCATACCCCTGCCCGTCCATCCGCTCGATACAATTTGAAGCGAGACTCGTCCGACCAGGCAACACGTTTCCAGTCATCAACAGCCCCGTGTCGGTGTTGACGGACCCAGGCGAGGCATAAAGCTTTGTGTCGTGCAGTCATCAAGTGGGCCTTCGGCTCCGAAAGCCCATATCGATGATGTTTCGTTGAATGGTTCGCACGCTGACACTTGTTGATGGCCCAGCACCGAAATGGAAAATTGTACTGAAATGCAGGAGGATCTGCAGCGAATTGACACATGGTGCAGGGAATGGCAATTGAATCTCAATGTAGGCAAGTGTAATGTGCTGCGAATACACAGAAAGATAGATCCCTTATCATTTAGCTACAAAATAGGTCAGCAACTGGAAGTAGTTAATTCCGTAAATTATCTGGGAGTACGGATTAGGAGTGATTTAAAATGGAATGATCATATAAAGTTGATTGTCGGTAAAGCAGATGCCAGACAGGTTCATTGGAAGAATCCTAAGGAAATGCAATCCGAAAACAAAGGAAGTAGGTTACACTACGCTTGTTCGCCCACTGCTCAGCAGTGTGGGATCCGTACCAGATAGGGTTGATAGAAGAGAGAGAGAAGATCCAACGGAGAGCAGCGCGCTTCGTTACAGGATCATTTAGTAATCGCGAAAGCGTTACGGAGATGATAGATAAACTCCAGTGGAATACTCTGCAAGAGAGACGCTCAGTAGCTCGGTACGGGCTTTTGTTGAAGTTTCGAGAACATACCTTCACCGAGGAGTCAAGCAGTATATTGCTACCTCCTATATATATCTCGCGAAGAGACCATGAGGATAAAATCAGAGAGATTAGAACCCCACACAGAGGCATACCGACAATCCTTCTTTCCACGAACGATACGAGACTGGAATAGAAGGGAGAACCGATAGAGGTACTCAGGGTACCCTCCGCCACACACCGTCAGGTGGCTTGCGGAGTATGGATGTAGATGTAGGTGAAATCTGCAGCAATTTGCGGAAGGGTCGTACTTCTGTCGCGTTCAGCGATTATCTTCAGTCGTCATTGGTCCCGTTCTTGCAGAATCTTTTTCCGGTCGGAGATTTGATTCCTGATATTCACGGTACGCTCGTGAAATGGTCGTACGGGAAAATCCTCACTTCATCGCTACTTCGGAGACGCTGTGTCCCATCGGTCGTGCGCTGTCTGTTACACCACGTTCAAACTCGCTTAAACCTTCATAACCTGCCATTGTAACACCAGTAACCGATCTAACAACTGCTCCAGACACTTCTTGTCTTATGTAGACATTGCCAACTGTAGCGCCGAATTCAGCGTGTCTGCATATCTTTGTATTTGAAATCGCATGCCTGTACCACTTTCTCTGGCGCTTCAGTGTATAAGAGGCAGTCAAATGAAACTGAGAGAGACGTGGCTCTTAGTTTGCTTCGGACGAAGAGGTGCGCGCCTGGGTACAATCATGGTTTCGTAAGCAACTGCAAACATTTTTCCATGAAGGCACTGACCGTCTTGACGCATAGTTGGACGTAAGGATTAACAGTTATGGATATTACCTTTCAAAGAATAAACAGGTTACTTTTTGTTTTTCGATCTGTCTCGTTTTCATTCGTTTCCCCTTATAGTTAATTTTATGAGTAGATCAGGCGATAAAATTTCATCGTTTGACGCACTGCTGAGGTTCAACTTTGCATTATGAACGAATTGTATTCCTTCTTTATCCTGAAGCCTGCTTCACCGTGTTTGTAGTGTTATTGGGACATAACTGTTTGTAAATCATGTTTATTCAGCACAAGAGCATCACGGAGTAGCTCGACCAACTCGAGACCGGCGCTAAAAATGCGTTGCCTCACTGATCATATTGCGAGGATGCACCACCCATAAAAACTCTAGCAACTTGTAACTTCCTGCTGCATGTATGTCACAAAATGCTCAAAACGATAAAATTCGATTATTTACAGCAGCTCGCTAACAGCCATAATTCACGGCTCGCTTAAAGACATTGGAAACTACATCCCGGGAGCGGGGGTTAGAACTGGGGTTAAAACTCAAATCCAAAAACATGGTCACCATGTTAGGATTTCTGTGCTTTCTGTCGGGATGATTGTGCTGTGAAAAGACACTGCGATTTGCTTTGTATATCCTTATACCATCAGAGTTTATGCTCGGTTCCCGTGTGATATCGTCGCCGACGAAATGTTAAGCACATTGTTTCTCAGGTTTCTTTTTGTCAGGTGTGTGTGTGTGTGTGTGTGTGTGTGTGTGTGTGTGTGTGTGTGTGTGTGTGTTTTATGAGGGGAGGACGATGGGAGATAAACAGCACAAGGTTCCCCGTGCAGTGTATCTGTTAATGTATAGCACCAAGGTTTCTTCATCAGATTCGAAGTACGCTGTAGGCTATAGCTTCGGCATGAAGGGGCAGCTTCATCTCTGCAAGCTACAGGCATACTCCGCTCCCATCCCAGCGGCACTGCGATTTGCACTTCATTATTCCGGGGACAGCAGGATTGTTGGAGTCTGATGAAGGAAGATTTAGCAAGTACGAGAAACTGGTCTTTTTATGCAAATGCACAGGAACTGTGTTCCGTTGCAAGATGTGTGATCACTGGCAGTGCGCATGTGACGCAAAACTTATAACCAGACAGCCAGTTGCGTCGAATATCGTAGAAGTAACGAAAGCACAGTCTCTTTCCAACGTCGAAGACTAATGAGACAAAGGCCTTCACAGCAGCAATCAGAAACCAGTGTATACAACGCACAGAGTAGAAATACTCTTAACTGGTTTAGCTAGGTAGCTATATTTAACAATTATTGTAAGGGGTAAAAGTTCTCAAACACAACAGTGTTGTATGCATATTTGAAAAGAAATTTATTGAAAGATACAGTCCCGCAGACAATCGCCAGGATAACATTTCTTGCTTTTGTGCACAGCCGCATTTTAGCGCTAGTGCAGTTGATAACCACATAATAATTGCCGGTCGTCAGTCGACGTGCAGTGCCAGAACAACTCGTCCGTCCATGAATCCCTTTCAGCTATACACACTTTCCTTGGCACGTCTCATCGATATTGTTCCATGTTCCATGGCATACATGCACTGACAGGCCAAAGCTTTATGACCACAGCTCACTGCAAGATTGAACGCCGCCTGGTGGCATATGGGGGATGATTCTAGCGACGATGTTGTTGTGGTCTTCAGTCCTGAGACTGGTTTGATGCAGCTCTCCATGCTACTCTATCCAGTGCAAGCTTCATCTCCCAGTACCTACCGCAACCTACATCCTACTGAATCTGCTTAGTGTATTCATCTCTTGGTCTCCCTCATCGATTTTTACCCTCCACGCTCTCCTCCAATGCTAAATTTGTCATCCCTTGATGCCTCAGAACATGTCCTACCAACCGGTTCCTTGTTCTTGTCAAGTTGTGCCACAAACTCCTCCCCAATTCTATTCAATACCTCCTCATTAGTTATGTGATCTACCCACCTTATCTTCAGCATTCTTCCGTAGCACCACATTCCCAAAGCTTCTATTCTCTTCTTGTCCAAACTGGTTATCGTCCATGTTTTACTTCCATACATGGCTACACTCCATACAAATACTTTCAGAAACGACTTCCTGACACTTAAATCTATACTCGATGTTAACAAATTTCTCTTCTTCAGAAACGCTTTCCTTGCCATTGCCAGTCTACATTTTATATCCCTTCTACTTCGACCATCATTTATTTTGCTCCCCAAATAGCAAAACTCCTTTACTACTTTAAGTGTCTCATTTCCTAATCTAATTCCCTCAGCATCACCCGACTTAATTACATTCCATTATCCTCGTTTTGCTTTTGTTGATGTTCATCTTATATCCTCCTTTCAAGACACTGTCCATTCCGTTCAACTGCTCTTCCAAGTCCTTTGCTATCTCTGACAGAATTACAATGTCATCGGCGAACCTCAAGGTTTTTATTTCTTCTCCATGGACTTTAATACCTACTCCGAATTTTTCTTTTGTTTCCTTTACTGCTTGCTCAATATACAGATTGAAAAACATCAAGGATAGGCTACAATCGTGTCTCACTCCCTTCCCAACCACTGCTTCCCTTTCATGTCGCCGGCCGAAGTGGCCGTGCGGTTCTAGGCGCTACAGTCTGGAGCCGAGCGACCGCTACGGTCGCAGGTTCGAATCCTGCCCCGGGCATGGATGTGTGTGATGTCTTTAGGTTAGTTAGGTTTAATTAGTTCTACGTTCTAGGCGACTGATGACCTCAGAAGTTAAGTCGCATAGTGCTCAGAGCCATTTGAACCAACCTTTCATGTCCCTCGACTCATATAACTGCCATCTGGTTTCTGTACAAATTGTAAATAGCCTTTCGCTCCCTGTATTTCACTCTTGTCACCTTCAGAATTTGAAAGAGAGTATTCCAGTCAACATTGTCAAAAGCTTTCTCTAAATGTACAAATGCTAGAAAGGTAGGTTTGCCTTTCCTTAATCTATCTTCTGAGAAGTCGTAGGATCATTATTGCCTCGCGTGTTCCAACATTTGTACGGGATCCAAACTGATCTTCCCCGAGGTCGACTTCTACCAGTTTTCCACTCGTGTGCAGTACGGGTCGAAAATGAGGAAATCGGCTGACAAAGGGCAGACTGCTATGGCCCATCGCCGCGGAACGAGCATCTTCAAAACGGACAAACTGGTCGGTTGTTGGCGTGCCGCTGTCACCTGTAGGAAGTGGTTTAAGGGCGGTGAAACCAAGAGTCGGCGATAGGGTGTTTCTGTTGGTCCACGTCCCATCGTAGGTCGCCGGGGTAGGAGCTTTTTCCTGCGCTGTAAAGCAGGATGGTCGGAGATCTGACGGCAGGACGCAGTGCTGGTGCAGTTTCGGAGTACTCCGTTCAGCACCCACTGCTGCATTGGGCTCCGCAGCACACGAATCCTACGCGTTCCTGTGTTCTTCCAACGACATCGTCAATTGCGATGCTACGATCGAAGGCATTATAGAGATTTCACAGTGAAAAGGAAATGTGTGGGCTGGTCGCTTGACTCACGTTACTTGGAACACCAAACAGACGGCCTTGACCGGACAGCTGTCAGCCAGGCGAACGCCTGCTCGGAACATGCACCGCGCTACCGACGCAGGCCCATGGAGACAGCATTACGCTACGGGAGACACTCACCTGGTCTTTCATGGGGTCTGTGGTGGTAATCGAAGGCTCCATGACTGTTGTGGACTACGCCAACATCACAGCGGACTACGAGGTGTGGCTAGAAAAAAACCGGACTAGTACTGGTGAAACAATAAAACGAATGCAATAAGGCTGAAAGTCGCGTGGCCTGTCACGTGACTCTCGCTCCGCCTACTGCTCGAGTTTCATCTGCCTCCTGCACTCAGTCTGCCCGTGGCGTCTGTTTTAAGTAGTTGACGTTTTGTCTGTGCGTCGGAAAATGTTGAGTGTGCAGAAAGAACAGCGTGTTAACATCAAATTTTGTTTCAAACTAGGAAAATCTGCAAGTGAAACGTTTGTAATGTTACAACAAGTGTACGGCGATGATGGTTTATCACGAACACAAGTGTTTGAGTGGTTTAAACGATTTAAAGATGGCCGCGAAGTCACCAGTGATGACACTCGCACTGGCAGACCATTGTCAGCAAAAACTGATGCAAACATTGAAAAAATCGGTAAACTTGTTCGACACTTTCCTTGTCAACTCCTGTTAACTCAGACACTGCTCTGATTGTTAAACGGCGATCTTGTCGAACAAGTTTACCGATTTTTTCAATGTTTGCATCAGTTTTTGCTGACAATGGTCTGCCAGTGCGAGTGTCATCAATGGTGTCTTCGCGGCCATCTTTAAATCGTTTAAACCACTCAAACACTTGTGTTTGCGATAAACAATCATCGCCGTACACTTGTAACATTACAAACGTTTCACTTGCAGATTTTCCTAGTTTGAAACAAAATTTGATGTTAACACGCTGTTCTTTCTGTACACTCAACATTTTCCGACGCACAGACAAAACGTCAACTACTTAAAACAGACGCCACGGGCAGACTGAGTGCAGGAGGCAGATGAAACTCGAGCAGTAGGCGGAGCGAGAGTCACGTGACAGGCCACGCGACTTTCAGCCTTATTGCATTAGTTTTATTGTTTCACCAGTACTAGTCCGGTTTCTTTCTAGCCACACCTCGTACATGCATTTCTCCGTGTCTGTTCTCTTCCGCGACGGTGACGGTATCTTGCGGCAGCGTAACTGGCCAGAACTATGCTTCAGCAGTTTGAGGGGCATGATAATACATTTTTTTGCAGAGGCAGGGATAGGAAGAAGAAGAAGAAATAGAATACGGGATGACATTAGAAACGGACATCAGCACAGGGCAGGGGAAAGTGGAGTGCGTCAGGTCGATACCTGACTACCAAAGAGAGGCTCCGTGCTTGAAACAAGTAGTTTTTTATACTGTCATACATCAGAGACCTGAAAGTGATATGACTGAAAAGAAATATGGCTGTGAAGATCTAGGGGAAAAATTTTACGAAAAATTAGAAAACTGTTTTTGCCATAGATGGGATTTCGTTAAATACTAACGACGTTTTCATATTTCAACTAGTGTTTGAAGGATAGCTAATTTCAGTTTCATGTCTGAAGTGTCCATGTAGAGTTGCTAGCAAAGGTTGACCATTGCAAATAATATGATGCTTAAATTGGGTAGATTTTGTTATCTTTCTTGCAAATGATTCGAAACTGAAATTCTCGGCAAAGATAGTACAAAGTCAGAGCGAAAGCCGTGTTGAAACGACACAGCAGCTCCCGTTCGGCACAACGAAACAATTACTTAATTGTATTTAACAAGGTTGCTAACAGTTGGAAATGCCATTGGTTTCGGTCTGTATTAGGTGCTTACCAGAGGTTCGCAGTTTTAGTGTGCGCAGTTCCGAAAATTACAAAGGAGATGCAGCAACGAAATTTTCCATGTGTGATACTGAAATAAAACGACAACTGTCACTATACTACAAAATGCCCGTTTTTCATGCTCAGGTTGTCTGATTTTGACACCTTGGGCCGCTATTTTCCGGAGATTTTGAGCTCAACCCACTATCAAAATGGTTCAGATAACTGAGCACTATAGGACTTAACATCTGAGGTCATCAGTTCCCTAGAACGTAGAACTACTTAAACCTAACTAACCCAAGGACACCGAGCGAGGTGGCGCAGTGGTTAGCACACTGGACTCGCATTCGGGAGGACGACGGTTCAATCCCGTCTCCAGCCATCCTGATTTAGGTTTTCCGTGATTTCCCTAAATCTCTTCAGGTAAATGCCGGGATGGTTCCTTTAAAGGGCACGGCCGATTTCCTTCCCAATCCTTCCCTAACCCGAGCATGAGCTCCGTCTCTAATGATCTCGTTGTCGACGGGACGTTAAACACTAACCACCACCACCACCTAAGGACATCAGACACATCCATGACCGGGGCAGGATTCCAACCTGCGACCGTAGTGCTCGCGCGGTTCCAGACTGTAGTGCCTAGAACCGCTCGGCCACCCCGGCCGGCTCAGCCCACCATCACCCCGCCTTTCTCGCTCAGAACAGAGTGGAGGCGGCTCAGGTGATACCTTTATGCTCTCAGAATTCGATCTTCCGCCCCAGAACGGGATGATGTTCACATTCAGATGTTGCAGCACTTTTCTCTTGCGGGCCAGCACTTTCTCCTTCGTACGCACAGTCACATTTGGGCAGATGGAACGTTCCCCAGATGTTGGCGTTAAGCCATTGTCATACCCATACCTAAGCCCAGGAAGGACAAATACCTTCCTTCCAGCTTCGACCCTATTTCTCTCACCATATGTGTTTGCAAGATGGTGCAAAGTATGGTTCATGGCCGGCTGGTATCGTGGTTCGAGTCTCACAATCTACTAACCACTGCACAATGTGGATTTCGTGGGCGCCGTTCTGCAGTTGAACATCTCGTCTCTTTGTCAACCCATGTCATGAACGGTTTTTTGCGGAAATACCAGACCGTGGTCGTGTTCCTTGATTTGGAGAAAGACGAAGACACTTTATATGACGGTAGTATCTGTTCCCGAAAGAGCAGTTACCGTGGATGACCATGCAGCTTTGCTAGAAATGAAATGATAATTAAATGGACACCCTAGCTGCAAACAGGCGTTGATGTACTTCATTGGGGACATGTTGAAAATGTGTGCCCCTACCGGGACTCGAACCCGGGATCTCCTGCTTACATGGCAGACGCTCTATCCATCTGAGCCACCGCGGGCACAGAGGATAGTGCGTCTGCAGGGACTTATCCCTTGCACGCTCCCCGTGAGATCCACATTCCCAACATGTCCACAACACTACATTCGTAGTGCGCCTAATAGATGTTTGCCCATCATACTCATTACTCGTGGCAGATTAATCTACCAAGTCCCGTACGAGTTCGGGCATAGCGTGTGCGTTCGCACAAGAAGGTCAAAGGCCGGGAAGCCAGATTTTAACTATATATGACGGTAGTATCTGTTCCCGAAAGAGCAGTTACCGTGGATGACCATGCAGCTTTGCTAGAAATGAAATGATAATTAAATGGCGCACTACGAATGTAGTGGTGTGGACATGTTGGGAATGTGGATCCCACGGGGAGCGTGCAAGGGATAAGTCCCTGCAGACGCACTATCCTCTGTGCCCGCGGTGGCTCAGATGGATAGAGCGTCTGCCATGTAAGCAGGAGATCCCGGGTTCGAGTCCCGGTAGGGGCACACATTTTCAACATGTCCCCAATGAAGTACATCAACGCCTGTTTGCAGCTAGGGTGTCCATTTAATTATGATTTCATCACTAAGACACTTGCTAGAGGACTGGTATGCTGGGCCTTCCGAGTCCGCCTACCCCATTCCCTCCAGGAATTTTTAAAAGATGGGGTTTTTAAGGTACGTGTTGGTTCGACGTTATCCAAGAGATTAGGATGCTTCCAGGCTCCATCCTGTCATTCTATTGACTGAAGCCACTGACCTTATTATGGACTGTCACCTGCCAGGCATCTCCGGCTCCCTTTTCGTCGACGGCTTTGCGATCTATTGCAGTTCTGCACGGACTTTTCTCCTTGAGCGGCATCTTCAGCGATGTCTCGACTCTCTTTTCTCATGAAGGATCGACAATAGCTTCCGCTTTTCCACTGACAAAACCGTTTGTATTAATTTCTGGCGGAGCAATGGGTTTCTTGCACCGTCCTTACGTCTTAGGCATGTTGCTCTTCCGTTCGCTGAAACTCCGAAATCCTCGGGGCTCATGCTTGATAGGAAAGTTTCTTGGTCCTCCCACGTGTCTTGCCTTGTCCCTCATTGTCGTACGTGTCCGAAGCAGTACTTCCTGAAGAACGGATCCAGACCACCCTCCTCCATTTACACTGATCCCTTGACCGTTCGAAACTAGACTATGGGTATTTCATGTATGCTTCTGCACGCCTGCCAATGTTAGACCCTCTTAACACAGTCCACTATCGTGGAAAACATTTCGCCACAGGCGCCTTTTGCACTAGCCCAGTTGGCAGTCTCCATGCAGAAGCTGCTGAGCTACCTCTGTCAAAACAGCGTGAAGTCCTTCTCTGCAGATACTCATGTTGTTTGTATTCCATGCCTGGCCACCATTCTATGCCCCCTTCTTCAGTGACACTCTTGACCACCGGTATGGGGCATGCCCTTCTTTTCCGTTACGTCCTGGAGTTTGCTTTCGGGTACTGCTCCCACGGTTTAACATCACGCTACCTGTCACGTTCCTGGTGGGTGTGAACCCTTCATCTGCCTTGGCTTTGCCCGGCGGCCCGTATTCATCGTGGACTTCATGCGCGTCCTAAGAACACTACTCTAGATCCGATCTATCGCTCTAAGTTTCTCGAGCTTCGTACGCAACTTAGCGATAGCACCTTCGTGTACACTGATGGCTTTCTGACCGACCGTTATGTCGGGTATGCCTTCGTCATTGGCAACGACCATTTTCGGTATCGGCTTTCAGAACACTGCTCGATTTTTACAGCAGAGCTCTTCGCCTTCTATCAGGCCGTCTAGTAAATCTGACGGCACACGCCTTTTAATTGTGTCAGAGTCTGCGGTTCTCTCGGTGCCCTTCGGAGCGTGTGTGTGCTTTGCTCAGCCCACCCCTTAGTGCAGTGGGTGCAAGGAAGCTTCCACTGCCTCGCTGTTGAAGGAGCCACCTTGATGTTCGTTCAGGTTCCTGGTCACGTTGGTCTGACGGGAAATGACGCTGCTGCCAAGGCTGCAGTCCTCCTGCCTCAGCCTGTTTGCTCTTCCATTCCTGCCGATAATCTCCGTGTTGCCGTCAGTCGCCAGATGGTGCCACTTTGGCGTCACCACTGGTCTTCTCTTCATAGGAACCAGGTCCGGTCAATTAAACCTCCCGCAAAGACTTGGCCAACCTCCTCTCGGCCCTCTCGTCGCGATGGGATCAGTTTAGCTTGGTTGCGTATTGGGCACTGTCATTTTAGCCATCGCCATTTGTAACGTGGTGATGCCCCACCACTTCGTGCTCATTGCCATCAGCTTTCGAGGTTCGCCATTTCCTCAGCCATTGCCCATTTTCTAACCGCTTACGTTCCAGTGTATGTTTGCCGTCTGAGTTATCGACTATTATAGCGAACAACGCACGGGCTGTCGATCGCGTTTTACTTTTTATCCGTTGTAGCAATATTGTGAAAGACATTTAATCCTCGGCTAGGGACCTCCGCTGTCTCTACGGCGTATTTTGTGAACCTTTCTCCACGGCTAAGTCCTTGATTTCAGGTCTCCCGTCTTCCGTTGATTGGGCTTAACGTATAATCGCATTTAACTTCTTTTACTTAACCGTGTTCTAACAAGGGAACCGCCCCATCGCACCCCCCTCAGATTCAGTTATAAGTTGGCACAGTGGATAGGCCTTGAAAAACTGAACATAGATCAATCGAGAAAACAGGAAGAAGTTGTGTGGAACTATGAAAAAAAATAAGCAAAATATACAAGCTGAGTAGTCCATGCGCAAGATAGGCAACATCATGGAGAGTGTGAGCTCAGGAGCGCCGTGGTCCCGTGGTTAGCGTGAGCGGCTGCGGAACGAGAGGTCCTTCATTCAAGTCCTACACCGAGTGAAAAGTTTACTTTCTTTATTTTCTCAAAGTTATGATCTGTCCGTCTCTGTAATGTGGATCTCACGGGGAGCGTGCAAGGGATAAGTCCCTGCAGACGCACTATCCTCTGTGCCCGCGGTGGCTCAGATGGATAGAGCGTCTGCCATGTAAGCAGGAGATCCCGGGTTCGAGTCCCGGTAGGAGCACACATTTTCAACATGTCCCCAATGAAGTCTCTGTTCATTGTAATAAGTTTAATGTCTGTGTTTTGCGACCGCACCGCAAAACCGTGCGATTAGTAGACGAAAGGACGTGCCTCTCCAATGGGAACCGAAAACATTTGATCGCAAGGTCATGGGTCAACCGATTCCTCCACAGGAAAACACGTCTGATATATTCTATACGACACTGGTGACGGCATGTGCGTCACATGACAGGAATATGTCGTCGAATGGCGAATGGGTAAAAAGATTCTTCTACCTTGCCCGATTTAGGTTTTCTTGTGGATGTGATAATCACTAGCAAAAAAAGTGATGAAAACATAACGGACGGACAGATAATTGTCTGAAAATAAAAAATTAAACTTTTCACTCGAGGGAAGACTTGAACCAAGGACCTCTCGTTCCGCAGCCGCTCACGCTAACCACGGGACCACGGCGCTCCTTAGCTTACACTCTCCTTGACGTTGCATTTCTTATGCATAGACTACTCACTTTGTATATTTTGCTTATTTTTTCATAGTTCCACACAACTTCTTCCTGTTTTCTCGATTGATCTGTGTTCAGTTTTTCAAGGTATATCCACTGTGCCAACTTATAACTGCATCTGAGGGGGGTGCGATGGGGAGGTTCCCTTGTAAGGTTGACTTGACCGCTTATGACTTCATCTGTTGCTGCGCCCTAAAACAAAACAAAAAACTCCACACACTAAAGGTTCTCAATAAAAAGGGAACAGCAGGGTTAGCAGGAATTCCAAAACCACTCATGAGTGATGGAAATGCCCGTAAGAGGGAAACGTGGTGCCGAAGCCATAAAACTTGGACTATTAAGCAGTGGAAGAATGTCATTTGGTCGGATAAGTGTTCCTTCACACTGTTTCCAGCTTCTGGCCGAGTTTACACACCAAGAGTGAAACATGGTGGGGGTTCGGGGATGATTTGGGCAGGTATTGTGGTACTCCGTGGGCTCCATGGTTACTCTAATAACCCTACCACATCATTTAAGACTGGTTATGTCTTTCAGCGTTCGGTCTGGAGTCCCCCTTATAAAATTCCTCCCTGATCCCCTATTCAGTGCTAACATTGGTGCCTCTTATGATGTTAAGCCGATTACTTCAAAATCATTCTTAACCGAATCCAGGTATCTTCCCCTACCACAACAAAGTTCAAAATTTAATGATGATTGTGGTGTTGCTCACGCTGCTAAATACTGCATTTTCGGGCAACAACAAAGTTATTATGTGGCAGGTGTCATTAGAACACAGTTAATAAAGTCGTTTCATGTAATAATGAATAAACTAGGCACTCATATTTTCGAGTTTTCCACGCTGGTCTCGTTGTAAAATCATGGCTCAATCGTCGAAAATCTAGGTGGTGATGATTACAAGCTCGGATGCAAAGAGGCCTAGGTTTTATTCTGCTATATTCAAAAGTTTTATAGATGTGTTTCACAAACCATTCTTGAAAATTAGCACAATGGTGATGCAAAAAATAATCAGCACTCCGAATTTAAGTTACACTTCCTTTTTATTGGTTTTGTTGCAATATCGCGTAACACCCAAAACATCACTTCACAATACAAAACATACTTGAAAACATCTTCGTCACTGTTAAAGTTCACATTTTATAAGCTGACTACAATATTTGTCTTTCCAACCTGACGTCCAAGACTTGACTTTCTCAAGGTCCGACTCTCTAACTAACTAACTAACTAACTAACTAATAATCGCTTACGCGCCCAAAAATCAGAGTTACAAGTACGTCAAAGATCATAGTGACGAAAAAAAGAATACAGGTAAGAATAATATCATTGCAGCGTAAACATATCGATGAATCAAAGTACTTCTACATTAATGAAATCAAATCTGAACGTTGTCTCAGAAATATATGACCTACTTTACAGAAACACAGTAGAATATTGCTGGTATCGAGAGGTTCAGGTGAGGTGCCGTAATGGTTACGTAATTAAAGTACCATTACATCTGCAAGGTTGCATTATGGTCAAGGATAATGTGACCATTTTGGCTGATTAGGCCCATCCCATGGTACAGTATTTGTTCCCCAGTGACTATACCATCGTGTTCCAAGGCAAGACCCCTCGCATCGTCCAGGACTGGTTTGGTGAGCACGAAGATGATTTGTCGCACCCCCCCCCCCCCCCACGCCACCACTGTCATCAGATATCAATATTATTGAGCCTTTGTAGTCAACTTTGGAGAGAAAGTTGCGTGATTGCTATCCACCTGTATCATCATTACTTGAAGTGACCGCTATTTTGCAAGAAGAATCGTGTAAGATTCCCGTGAAAACCACACAGGATCTGTATTTATCCATTCTGATATGACTGGAAGCTGTTTTGAGAGGTTAGGTTAGTGTTTTAACGTCACGTCGACAACGAGGTCATTAGAGACGGAGCGCAAGCTCGGGTTAGGGAAGGATTGGGAAGGAAATCGGCCGTGCCCTTTCAAAGGAACCATCCCGGCATTTGCCTGAATCGATTTAGGGAAATCACGGGAAACCTAAATCAGGATGGCTGGAGACGGGATTGAACCGTCGTCCTCCCGAATGCGAGTCCAGTGTGCTACCACTGCGTGTTTTGAGAGGTAACGGGTTTCCTACACCATGTGTTTTTGGTGTTCACATATTTTTGACCAACCCCTGTACGTAGGAGGAAGCTCTGTTTGGCTCTTCTAGGAACGCGCACTCTGAGATTTTAATTATAAGCCAAATCGCGATGCAAAACACCACTATTCTAGCGTTTGGCACTCCCGTTGGGTGAGAATCTCCGTAACGCTGATAGGTATGGTTGAATAGCTCATTGCCTGTGAAAATCATAGGTCCGATTTCGAGTCCGGGTGCGGCACACAGTTTCAATCTGTCACACAGTTTTGTTAAGCACCCTTCTTGTCAAAAGATCGAAAATTCTAGCACTTACCTCGAAAAACTTAATACAGTCTTAGCTTCTACAGAGTCAAGGGCTTGCTAGCCACAGTATTGTTGATATTTAACCACTTCGGATCTCTGCTGCATCGACATTTATGGGAACCGATGGGTGCACATCCTGCTGTGTGTTAACATTATTCGTCATATCTTACGTGAATTATTTTACGCGTCCCAAAACCGTGCTTGTGTGGTGAAAAAGACGCGTTAAAGTTAGAGAAGAAACTCGAAAGAGAGTGGATGTGAAGGGAAACACAAACACACAAAGTTGTGCAGTAACACAGCCAGAGGGGGAACGTGAACAAACTGCTCCCGACAGCGAGCTTTCTGTGGCGGCACCGTAGACTACTGAATATTTGAAGGGTGGCCGGCGTTCCTCAGTGCCGCAAGGCCCCCTCTCACCTCTGAAATATGTTCCCGGGCGCGGCCGGGCCGCTAGTCATCAGGGGTGTTTTCTCGCCGCGCCCCGCCTGAAAGCTCTTCGGGCGCACCGCAGCTATTCTCGGCTGTCGCGTTATAAGGAGCACGTTATTTTGGAATGCACCTGTAGCTCGGCTGAAGGGCATTCAGAATGGTAGAGTGGCAGTTGCTTCTACGTACAGATGTCGGTATGCCTGCGACAGCATGCGTTCATCTACATCTACATGACTACTCTGCAATTCACATTTAAGTGCTTGGCAGAGGGTTCATCGAACCACAATCATACTATCTCTCTACCATTCCACTCACGAACAGCGCGCGGGAAAAACGAACACCTAAACCTTTCTGTTCGAGCTCTCATTTATCTTATTTTATTTTGATGATCATTCCTACCTATGTAGGTTGGGCTCAACAAAATATTTTCGCATTCGGAAGAGAAAGTTGGTGACTGAAATTTCATAAATAGATCTCGCCGCGACGAAAAACGTCTTTGCTTTAATGACTTCCATCCCAACTCGCGTATCATATCTGCCACACTCTCTCCCCTATTATGTGATAATACAAAACGAGCTGCCCTTTTTTTGCACCCTTTCGATGTCCTCCATCAAACCTACCTGGTAAGGACCCCACACCGCGCAGCAACTCGTATTCTAACAGAGGACGAACGAGTGTAGTTTAAGCTGTCTCTTTAGTGGACTTGTTGCATCTTCTAAGTGTCCTGCCAATGAAACGCAACAATATTATCTATGTGGTCTTTCCAACCGAAGTTGTTCGTAATTTTAACACCCAGGTACTTAGTTGAATTGACAGCCTTGAGAATTGTACTATTTATCGAGTAATGGAATTCCAACGGATTTCTTTTGGAACTCGTGTGGATCACCTCACACTTTTCGTTATTTAGCGTCAACTGCCACCTGCCACACCATACAGCAATCTTCTCTAAATCGCTTTGCAACTGATACTGGTCTTCGGATGACCTTACTCGACGGTAAATTACAGCATCATCTGCGAACAACCTAAGAGAACTGCTCAGATTGTCAGCCAGGTCATTTATATAGATCAGGAACAGCAGAGGTCCCAGGACGCTTCCCTGGGGAACACCTGATATCACTTCAGTTTTACTCGATGATTTGCCGTCTATTACTACGAACTGCGACCTTCCTGACAGGAAATCACGAATCCAGTCGCACAACTGAGACGATACCCCGTAGGCCCACAGCTTGATTAGAAGTAGCTTGTGAGGAACGGTGCCAAAAGCTTTCCGGAAATCTAGAAATACGGAATCAACTTGAGATCCGCTGTCGATAGCGGCCATTACTTCGTGCGAATAAAGAGCTAGCTGCGTTGCACAAGAACGATGTTTTCTGAAACCATGCTGATTACGTATCAATAGATGGTTCCCTTCGAAATGTTTCATAATGTTTGAATACCGTATATGCTCCAAAACCCTACTGCAAACCGACGTCAATGATATAGGTCTGTAATTCGATGGATTACTACTACTACCCTTCTTAAACACTGCTGCGACCTGCGCAATTTTCCAGTCTTTAGGTACAGATCTATCAGTGAGCGAGCGGTTGTATATTATTGCTAAGTGTGGAGCTATTGTATCAGCGTAATCTGAAAGGAACCTAATCGGTATACAATCTGGACCTGAAGACTTGCCCGCATCAAGTGCTAAGAGTTGCTTCGCAACCGCTAAGGTATCTACTTCTAAGAAACTCATGCTAGCAGCTGTTCGTGTTTCAAATTCTGGAATATTCCATTCGTCTTCCCTGGTGAAGGAATTTCGGAAAACTGCGTTCAATAACTGTGCTTTAGCGGCACAGTCTTCGGTAACAGTACCATCGCCACTGCGCAGCGAAGGTATTCACTGCGTCTTGCCGCGTTCCTAACACTTTCCGAAACGCCGCGCATAAAAACAGGGTTTTTCCGGAGCTCATACCGCAGGTTCAGTTGGTGACAAAAAGATAGTGAAGTGTTTTGGATACCCCTTGGACTAGGAACCATTTGTATACCCAACAGAAGAATCCTCGACGCGTCACTGTCCTAGACTACAGTATGCATGGAATTCATGAGACTTACGGAGCAACCATTAGTTCATGGGCGTTTCCTCGGAAAACTCCAAGAAAAAACTTTTTCTATATGTTCGCCGTCACCAACGGACCAGAACCCAGACGAGTATTCTGAGACGGCTATGCGTAGTGTTGCTGTTGGCAGGAGAGCCCAACACAGTGTCAATAGAGGAGGCCGAAATGCACGCGTTTTAGCTCACGCAGGCTGGCGTGAGGTCTGTAACATAAGGAAATTAGAATTTAGAAAAACGGTCGTAGCTGGTGGAATACTTAACTTTAATCCATTAATGATGAACGTCGGTCTGGACGGTACATGATTCAATATCAATAGTAACTGATAATGGCGCCTTGCTAGGTCGTAGCAAATGACGTAGCTGAAGGCTATGCTAAACTATCGTCTCGGCAATTGAGAGCATTTTTCGCAGTGAACCATCGCTAGCAAAGTCGGCTGTACAAGTGGGGCGAGTGCTAGGAAGTCTCTCTGGACTAGACCTGCCGTGTGGCGGCGCTCGGTCTGCAATCACTGATAGTGGCGACACGCGGGTCCGACGTATACTAACGGACAGCGGCCGATTTAAAGGCTACCACCTAGCAAGTGTGGTGTCTGGCGGTGACACCACCCATAGCGAATGGCTGAAATTTTTACGGTATATTCCTAAGATCCAGATCTCGAACACCACTGTAAATTTACTTGATATCTCTATCCGTTTCCAAGACCCAGCACATCAAATTTACCCTACTTCTACATGTAAAATCCGGTATGAGGCGAAATGTGAATAATAATAAATCTCATAATAAATTGCTCAAATTATAACAGTGTTTTCTCCAGCCATTTATCTAGAAGAACCATAGCCTAGTTTCCAAAAAAAATCTATCCATTGTTGAGAAACACCCCAAAAACTTGTTTTTGGGGTTCCAAATCACAGCCGCGGATTTCGTGACGGCTACGCACAGCGAATCGCTGTAAATTTTTTTCGGTGTGTTCCCAAGAGCCCGATCTCGAACAACATTGCAAATTTCCTTTATATCTTTGTGTTAGAGATACAGACGTTCAGTGTTATCCTACCTGTACACGTGAAATATGCGCCTAAAACCCTGTGTGAGGCGTAAACGTACGCTACAAAGTGACCTACCACCGAGAACTGCAATGTGAAGTACCTGCCTTATGATCATGGAACCCAGTGTTGTAGCACTGAAGAACATGCAAATTTTTCTGCGCATGAAATCCTGTCTGAGGTCTAAAATTAGTTTTGCCTTATTTCAATTTCACACAAATGTCTAAATTTTACTGATAAATAGATTTAATATGGGTTACTGTGTATAGCGTGCTGCAGCAAGGAAGGAAGGAAGGGAAACAGCGGAAAAGTGCTCCTATCAGAGCACAAAAAAATGCGAATATGTTCCTCATTATGTAAATTATTGACTGAAGTGGGGGTATCAGTTGTCTCAATCTACCTTCCTAAATAACTTTAAAATTTTTCCGAAAAATTCTGGCGTGCGAATTTATTCGCGATTTTTTATGCTGCGAGAGAAGATAATGGCAGTGGCAAGAGACAGAAAAGTAATCAATACTGAGAGACAGTAGACACTGGTTGTGTTACAGAAAGAGCGAAGAAAGCAATGCCAGTGAGAAAGAAAGAGAGGGACATAATGCCAGTGGAACATTGTAGACACTGAGAGAACAGTGCTAGGAAAAGAGTGAAGGATAAGTGGCAGGGGAGAGGTATAATGAGAACGAGAAAGTGGAAATGGGCGAGAGCCACTGATAACGAGAGACGGAGTATGTGGCAATGACAACGAGGAAAAGAGATAGTGACAGTGAGAAGACATACCAGCAGTGGGAAGGAGTGAATGAGGTAGGGGAAGTAAGGGAGGAGAAGAGGGGAAACAGTGACAGTGAGAGCAGGCTGTAATAGTGGGACAGAACGAAGGGGACTGTGGCTGTGACACAGGAGACAATAACGGAGACAGACAGAGAAAAAATGGTTCAAATGGCTCTGAGCACTAGGGGACTCAACTTCTGAGCTCATTAGTCCCCTAGAACTTAGAACTACTTCAACCTAACTAACCTAAGGACAGCACGCACATCCGTGCCCGAGGCAGGATTCGAACCTGCGACCGTAGCGGTCGCGCGGTTACAGGCTGCAGCGCCTAGACACAGAGAGATAAAGGCAATGAACTAGGATGAATGTGAGTGCGTGAGAAAAAGCGACTTGGAGTGGATCAGTACGAGCGACTTCCGGCAGTGGGCCAGCGGATGTGGGTCACAGTCTGGGCAGCTTCTGGGAGTTTGAGGCGAGTTGCAAGTTAAAAAAAAAGTAGAATATGTTCACATGACCAAATTCTTGGGAAAAATTTTAAAGGTGCTGAGGAAGGTAGAATGAGGCAGCTGGTAAGCTACTTTTCAGAAAGTCTTTCAAATAATTAGGAACATATTCGCAGTTTCCGCTGGTTGATACGCGTTGCTATTCTGTCAGTTATTAGTAGGCAGTACACAGAGTGCGTCATCTGCATCACGCGGTAGCTGTCACAGCACTGCTTTACTGTGTAGAATTCGTTGGAGGAGGAGGAGGAAAGTAGTGTTTAACGTCCCGTCGACAACGAGGTCATTAGAGACGGAGCGCAAGCTCGGGTTAGGGAAGGATTGGGAAGGAAATCGGCCGTGCCCTTTCAAAGCAACCATCCCGGCATTTGCCTGAAAGGATTTAGGGAAATCACGGAAAACCTAAATCAGGATGGCCGGAGACGGGATTGAACCGTCGTCCTTCCGAATGCGAGTCCAGTGTGCTAACCACTGCGCCACCTCGCTCGGTTAGAATTCGTTGAATTTCTATTGAAGCTATTTGAATTTATTAGTGATGATATACATAATTGGCAGACCATATCAGGATTCTTCATTTCAGAGGCATTTCCATATTTTAAGTATATGTAGCTCACTGGACAAAATTTTAGACACTCTCTTAAATCCCCGAAGGGGGCTCGCCACTCTTTGGCGGGTTCGTGCTTGGCTACCACGGGGCCCCAGCCTTTGCAGCATCCCTTGCTGCATGTCTGTGCTCTTGCTATTCTTTTTCCCATCCCTTGGGGAACATGTCTGGGGTGTAACTGGGACTGTTCCGCATTGTTTCCCTTCTTTCGTTCTTCCGCTTCGGCGTTTGAGGTTCCTCTTTTTCTTCTTCCTCGCTGTGCGCTCCTGACTCACGGCCCACGCGTCTGATGTCCAACTGGGTAACGCGTAATTACCAGCCCCGGGTCGACAGGTAAGGTTCGCACGTACCCCCTGGTACAGGCCAGGCCCAGGAAGGGGTGATTGCCTGAGCTGTAACCTTCCCAAATTGCCGATTGGTCCCTCTGTCAGGTGTTCCGGAGGTGTGAACAGTCACCTAACGCGGGTGCGCCCCTTGTGAAGGGGTTCCCCAGTTGGAAGGAGCGCGCCATCAGAGACACAGGCAAATCATGGGGGATTTCCTCGAGATGAGTCAATCACCATCCCACTCACCGTCTACAAAACGTAAACGTAATGAGGCTAATGATTCAAAGACCCTTCCCTCTGCACCACGGTTCCTTGTGGTCTCACCTACTGAAGACGGTCAGTCCTTTGCAACAGTAAATCCGTTTATTATTCAGAAAGATGTTGATGCAGTTGCCAGCCCTGTGAAATCCTGCTCTCGTTTACGGAATGGCACTTTGCTGACTCTCAAGCTGATTGCCACCTTGCTTCTCCATGGCTCTCCTGTTCATGTCGAAGCCCATAGAACTCTGAATTCTTCCCGTGGTGTTATTCATACTAGGCTGCTCGACGGTCTGACGGAGACCGGAATCCAATCTTACCTCTCTAATCTGGGCGGCATTGCAGTCCATCGGGTGATGAAAAAGGTAGATTCCTCCTAAGTGCCCACCCACACTCTTCTTCTCACCTTTTAGAGAGTGGTGCTTCCGTCCAAGATCAAAGCAGGCTATGAAATTATCACAGTCCGACCGTACTCTCCGAACCCAATGCGCTGCTACCAGTGTCATCGTTTCAGCCACACTAGAACATCTTGTCGACCCCCAGCCAAATGCGTCACCTGTGGTAGGAATTGTCTGCCTCCTTCTCCCCGCTGTATCAACTGCAATGGCGGCCATGCCACTGCCTCTCTGGATTGTCCTGTGTATCTTCATTAGCAGGCTTTCCAGGAGATTCGAGTAAAGGAAAAGGTGCCGTACCCAGTCGCTCGCAAATTATTGGCTAGTCGCAAACCCTGCACTCTTCCATCTGGCACTTATAGCTCTGTTCTTATTACCTCTCGCTCCATGACGCACATGCCCACGCAGACATATAACTTAAATTCAGCTTTGAGCTAGTGAAATTGCCCATTGTCAAGGTAGCATCGCCATCCCCTCGTCCAACTGTGCAACAAGCCATCAAACTCTCACCTCAAGGGTTCAAGCCACCAGCTACACAACCGGTCGCCCAGAAAGGACAGGAGTACTCCCATGAAGACCTCATACGTCCCTCCAGCCAGCCAACACCTGAATCTTCCTCTGCTAACTGGAAAGGATCGAAGAAGCCCAACAAAGGCAGACGGTCTTCTCCTTCACCGACTCGAAGATCCTCTTTGACGATTTTGCCACGTGATACCTTAGCCCGGCTGGCCTCCATGTCGCCGGTGCGCATCACCAACTGTTTCTCTGTGTTGGACTACACAGACCAACGGCAAAGGCAAGCCGATGCGTGTGCGGACCTCATGGAGCAGGATCCTCCTGCTTTGTAGCAGCGAATGTTCTCAGGCTGTCACTCGACAGCCGCCAAGGTAGCATCACTTCATTTCTTCCTCATCATGACGTTCCTCCAATGGAACGTTGGCGGCCTTCAGTCCCACAAAGAGGATTTACAGCTGCTTTTAGCATGCCAGCGTCGCCTTTTACTCTGCCTTCGGGAAACAAAATTGCGTCCTCATGACCGCTTTGAGCTGCCACATTTCCTCCTGGTACGTTTTGACCATCCTCCAGAGGTTGGCATTCCATCTCATTGGGGGTCATGCTGCTCATGCGGAATGATGTCCATACCCAACCCATCTCCCTGACTAACCATCTTCAAGCTGTTGCAGTTCCCCTTTTGCTTCATCAGCAGACTTTTTGCTCAGTACCATTTATGTCTCCCCATCATTCGATGTCATCAAGGCATACTTCCTTCAGCTTATTTGGCAGCCAGCTCCCCTATTTCTGCTACTCGGTGACTTTAATGCGCATTATCCCCTGTGGTGGTCTCCCAGAACCTGTCAGAGAGGTGCCCTCATGGCTGATATCCTTAATCAACTCAACCTCTTCCGCCTCAACACTGGAGCACCCACATTGTTTTCCGACTCCTCGCACACCTCTTCCCATTTGGAGCTATCCTTTTGCACTGCCCAGCTTGCCCATCTGGAGTGATCTGTTCTTTCTGGCATCTACTCGGGCGCCCATTTCCCATATGCTATCCATTTGCTGACTTCTGCCCCACCGGCATGCACACCCAAATGGCAGCTGACTGGCGGCTTTACTCCTCCCTAGAGATCTTCGAAGAACAAGATTTCCCCAGTTGTGATGACCACGTGGAATATATCTCAAACAATATCCTCACTGCCGCAGAACGCTCCATTTCTCGTACTTCCTCTTTACCACGCCGTGTCCCAGTCCCTTCGTGGACCGAAGCCTGCCGCGACGCAATTCGACCGCGGAGATGTCCTCTCCACGTTTTTAACCGTCATCCTACGATGGCAAACTGCATTCATTATAAACAGATGCGTGCAAAGTGTCGTCGCTTTTTATTTCAGTATAGCAAAAAAGCTAGCCGGAGTTCATTCAATAGTTCTTTTAACAGTTACACCCCTCCCTCTGTCGTGTGGGCCAACCACCGACGGCTCTCTGGGACGAAGATCCATTCCCCAATTTCCGGCCTGACAGTAGCAGATGGTATCATCGTGAACCCTATTGCTGTCTCCAACATCCTGGGCCGCCATTTTGCGGAAATTTCGAGCTCTTTCCACTATCGCTCTGCCTTCCTCCATCGGAAACGAGAAGAGGCGGCTCGGGTGTTACTCTTCTCGTCTCAGGATCATGAGTGCTATAATGCCACCTTTACTTTGAGGGAGCTAGAGCATGCTGTCAGTTCATCCCGATCTTCCGCCCCAGGGGCAGACACTGTCCACATTCAGGAGTTGTCTCCGCTCGAAACTCTACTGTGGGTGCTTTGTTTATGCGTCTGCACACCCATCCCTCTTACGCTGTCTCAACACTATCCACCACCATGGTTTCTGTTTGGCCACGGGCGCCTTTTACACTAGCCCAGTTGGGAGTCTGTATGCTGAAGCTGCTGAACTACCGCTGTCTTACCGCCGTGACTTTCTCCTCAGCAGGTATGCATGCCGTTTGTCTGCCATGCGTGGCCACCCCTCCTATGCCTCCTTGTTTGAGGATTCCTTTGATCGTCAGTATGGGGCTCGTCCGTCTTCTGTTACCTCTCGGGCACTTGCTACGGCGGCTTAACTTTACACTACCTGCAACTTTACCAGTGGGTGTGAACCCTTCACCACCTTGGCTGCGTGAAGCGGCCCATGTTAACCTTGCCTTCATTCGCTTCCTAAGGACACTACTCCAGCCTCGGTCTATCGCCTTCAGTTTGACGACCTTCGCAAGGAACTTCGCGATAGTACCTTCGTATACACTGATGGCTCTCGGACTGACCGTGGGGTCGAGTTTGCCTTCGTCATTGGTACCCGTGTCTTTCGATATCGGCTTCCGGCACACTGCCCAGTATTGACAGCCGAGCTCTTCGCCTTGTATCAGGCCACGGAGTACATCCGGCGACACAGCCTTTCCAATTGTGTCCTCTGCTCAGACTCACTCAATGCCCTCCAAAGTCTATGTGCGCTGTACACTGTTCATCCCTTGGTGCAGCGGGTCCAGGAAAACTGTCACTTGCTCACCCTTGGTGGAGCCAGTGTCATCTTTCTGTGGGTCCCTGGTCATGTCGGTCTGCCAGGAAACGAGGCTGCTGACGCTGCTGCCAAGGCTGTAGTCCTCGTACATCAGCCTGTGAGTACCTCTGTTCCCTCCGATGATCTCTCTGTTGCCATCTCTCAGGTGGTGGTGTCCCTTTGGCATCGCCAATGGTCCTCCCTTCTGGGGAATAAGCTTCGGATCATTAAGCCTCTCCCGGCTCCTTGGACGACGTCCGCCGCTCGTAGTCTCGCGGTAGCGTTCTCGCTTCCCGAGCACGGGGTCCCGGGTTCGATTCCCGGCGGGGTCAGGGATTTTCACCTGCCTCGAGATGACTGGGTGTTTGTGTTGTCCTCATCATTTCATCATCATCCAAGAAAGTGGCGAAATTGGACTGAGCAAAGGTTGGGAAATTGTACGGGCGCTGATAACCACGCAGTTGAGCGCCCCACAAACCAAACATCAACATCATCATCATCCTTGGACCACTTCCTCTCGGCCCTCCCACCGGAAGGAGATTATTTCAACCCTTTAGTGATCAAATTATTTCCATAAGTTGTAGACTTTTCATGAACACTTTATTGGGCTAACGAACCATTCATAAAATCATAGTTTATATCTTGAAAGTGAGAGTTTAGCCTACGAATATAAAAAAAAATTAGTGGGAACTATCGTTCCCACCGAACTCTGGAGGAACTTCTCTTGCTAATTAAAAAAAATACATAAATCATGTTAAACATTACATTTATATTTGTATTTGTTCATATTGTACTTTGAGTTCACTAAGGTGATGTACTATGGAACTTGGAGAAACATGGTGCTACACACATAGGTACACGATAGTTGCTGCACATTATTTTTGTTCTCTTTTCTTTGTTCTTGGTGCTACATTGGTGGCAGCTTCTGTTTGTTGTACCTTTTGTAGGCAAATGAGTTCCAACTTTCTCCAGACGAACTTCATCTGGCACTCCAGACCTGCCGCCTTTCTGGTGTTTGAAAATGAATGGGCCATCCTCTTCACTTATGACTTGAGAATCCAGAGATACGCTGCCTTGCCAAGCGCAATCTAAATGTTAGCTGCTCTGCTTCTGTAGCTTCCACATAATGCAGGAATTGACAGCTGCCAAATCTACAAGAAAGAAAAACAGTCTGTGCCACCACTTCCATGAACGACGACGGCCTACAGCATACCGATCACGCAGGTGATCAAATCTATCCGCTCCTCCCATTATTTTATTGTACTTTGCCACAGCCAATGGGCAGAGTACTTCACTTCTGCTTCCATCTTTGTTTCTTCTCAAAACAGTTGTAATGTGTTTGGATTGTGGTAATTTGATAGTATACAAACAGGTTTGCTATCCTGCCACTTCACTGCTGCAACACATGACCTGACAGCAAATTCGAATTCTCCCCTGCTAAGTCTAGAATTTTTTTTCTCGCATATCTGTGAAGTATATGGTGAATCAAAATCATCATCAGAGTCAGCATCGATATGTGAATCTTCTACATCTTCTGGTAAAGCATACAAAGTTCTGAAAACCTCTTCTGGCGTCAGTCCAGGCATTCTGAACAATAAGAAACAAACAATAACTACGATGCCGATTACGCAGCCATATGCATTGCACTTCACCCAAGTTCAATGGGAAAAATAATCCCCACTAACTTACCTTGTAATATTTACATAATTTTCAGTCAAGTCCAGCAAATATACACGAATACTATCTCCCTCGTAAATGTAAAAGTACACTCCTGGAAATGGAAAAAAAGAACACATTGACACCGGTGTGTCAGAGCCACCATACTTGCTCCGCACACTGCGAGAGGGCTGTACAAGCAATGATCACACGCACGGCACAGCGGACACACCAGGAACCGCGGTGTTGGCCGTCGAAAGGCGCTAGCTGCGCAGCATTTGTGCACCGCCGCCGTCAGTGTCAGCCAGTTTGCCGTGGCATACGGAGCTCCATCGCAGTCTTTAACACTGGTAGCATGCCGCGACAGCGTGGACGTGAACCGTATGTGCAGTTGACGGACTTTGAGCGAGGGCGTATAGTGGGCATGCGGGAGGCCGGGTGGACGTACCGCCGAATTGCTCAACACGTGGGGCGTGAGGTCTCCACAGTACATCGATGTTGTCGCCAGTGGTCGGCGGAAGGTGCACGTGCCCGTCGACCTGGGACCGGACCGCAGCGACGCACGGATGCACGCCAAGACCGTAGGATCCTACGCAGTGCCGTAGGGGACCGCACCGCCACTTCCCAGCAAATTAGGGACACTGTTGCTCCTGGGGTATCGGCGAGGACCATTCGCAACCGTCTCCATGAAGCTGGGCTACGGTCCCGCACACCGTTAGGCCGTCTTCCGCTCACGCCCCAACATCGTGCAGCCCGCCTCCAGTGGTGTCGCGACAGGCGTGAATGGAGGGACGAATGGAGACGTGTCGTCTTCAACGATGAGAGTCGCTTCTGCCTTGGTGCCAATGATGGTCGTATCCGTGTTTGGCGCCGTGCAGGTGAGCGCCACAATCAGGACTGCATACGACCGAGGCACACAGGGCCAACACCCGGCATCATGGTGTGGGGAGCCATCTCCTACACTGGCCGTACACCACTGGTGATCGTCGAGGGGACACTGAATAGTGCACGGTACATCCAAACCGTCATCGAACCCATCGTTCTACCATTCCTAGACCGGCAAGGGAACTTGCTGTTCCAACAGGACAATGCACGTCCGCATGTATCCCGTGCCACCCAACGTGCTCTAGAAGGTGTAAGTCAACTACCCTGGCCAGCAAGATCTCCGGATCTGTCCCCCATTGAGCATGTTTGGGACTGGATGAAGCGTCGTCTCACGCGGTCTGCACGTCCAGCACGAACGCTGGTCCAACTGAGGCGCCAGGTGGAAATGGCATGGCAAGCCGTTCCACAGGACTACATCCAGCATCTCTACGATCGTCTCCATGGGAGAATAGCAGCCTGCATTGCTGCGAAAGGTGGATATACACTGTACTAGTGCCGACAGTGTGCATGCTCTGTTGCCTGTGCCTATGTGCCTGTGGTTCTGTCAGTGTGATCATGTGATGTATCTGACCCCAGGAATGTGTCAATAAAGTTTCCCCTTCCTGGGACAATGAATTCACGGTGTTCTTATTTCAATTTCCAGGAGTGTAGATACATACGACACAAGTCACTTCACACGCAAAAGGAAACCACACTGTACAAAAAAACGCTGTAGCGGTCGAAACAGTGGCTCGTTTTCACGCGGAAACTGCGCTTCTGCATTGATTGACTAACAAGGTAGAAATACAGCCGCTTTCGCACACCTTTTGACCTGAAACTGCGCTTCTGCATTGATTGACTAACAAGGTAGAAATACAGCCGCTTTCGCACACCTTTTGACAATTTACTTGTAGTTAGCATACTCTAACAGAGCTGTCAGCACAAGTCAGAAGTGGGAACACGGGTTACCACTGAACTTACAGCGAAAACAAATAAGTGGGAACTATAGTTCCCACTGGGCACTAAGGGGTTAACTTGGCTGCGTATGGCACTGCCTTTTTAGCCATCGTCATTTGCTAAGTGGCGCTACCCCACCACTTTGTACAAATTGCGCCCATATTTTAACTGTCCACCTCTTCCTGATGGAACGCCATTTTTTTTAACCAGTTACGTTCCCGCTTGGGTTTGCCGTCTGATTTATCAGCCGTTTTAGCAAATGACCCGCTGCACCAAGGGATGAACAGTGTACATGTTAATGTGTGTGAAATCTTATGCTGCTAAGGTCAAAGCAATATGATGGCCATTTAATTTTTACTTTTGGGCCTCCGTTTCTGTATGGTGTCTTTTTTTTAGCACTTTTTCCACGTGTCTGTTTTTAGCTGTCTTCTAATATGTCAATTGGGACTGACGTAGTCTTTTGACTCCTCTGTGTTCGTGTTCTACAGTTTTGGCTTGGGTGCGTATAACCCCAGTTGTTTCTTCCTCCTCAAAGCAAAACAAAACCAATGTCAGGCTATATGATAAGCGGTCAGACACTTTGCCTCGAAAAGGCTGCAGCAGCGTCTGCGATTACCTGCAGTCTGCGGCCGAGAATTGTCATGAAGAAGGAAAGGCATGGCAGCTACGAGGGGCGTTCAGAAAGTAAGCTCCGATCGGTCGCGAAATGGAAACGACTATGAAAACCCGATAAAGCTTTGCACAGATGTGTTGGGTAGTGTCTCTAGTATAACCCCAGTTAGCATCACGTCGCTCTTCTCATTTCTGAGCTCGCAGTGAGTGCGTAAAGATGTCTAGAAAATAGTGGCTGCCGCCAAGTACGAGGGCCTGGTGAGAAATTTCGCCTCAAGCTATGCAGCTAACATTACATAACTGTCGTGCTGTTTCTTCTTCAAGACAATTCTCAGCCGCATTCTGCAGGGGCAATGAAGATGCTCCTGCATCGTTTTCAAATGGAAATGTTAGATTACCCACAATACAGTCCGCAATTGTCTCCCCCTGAGTTTCATCTCTTGTCACATGAACCGCTGTCTTTGAAGACAACATTTTGACACAGACAACGAGGTGTAGGCCAGCGTGGAGAATTGGCGGAAAGCACTGGCGGCTGCCTTCTATGATCAGGCTATTGAAAAGTTGGTACAACGCTATGACAAAAGTCTAAGTCAGAACGGCGACTACGTAGAGAAGTAGCTGAAAAGTGTAGCTAATTGTTACAAGTAAAGCATTTCTGATGTTCACTGTGGTTTCAATTTGGCAATCAATCGGAGCTTACTTTCTGAACAGGCCTCGTACATACTGTTACGTGAGCTGCATGAAATCAGGCGATGCCTCTCATCAGACACTTCACACTTGGCGAGAGACAGTCTCATCTACATCTACATATACATCATACTCCGCAAGCCACCTAATGGTGCGTGGCGGAGGGTACTTTCGATACCACTGTCTGATCCCTCCAACCCTGTTCCACTCGCGAATAGTGCATGGGAAGAATGATTGTCGATCAGCTTCTGTATTGGCTTTAATTTCTCGAATTTTCTCCTCGTGGTCAATAGGCGAGACGAATGTGGGAGGGAAGTAATACTCGTATGTTGCCTGGCTCCTCCTGAAAAGTGCTGTCCCGAAGTTTCAGTAGTAAATCTCTCCGTGACGCACAACGCCTCTCTTGTAACGTCTGCCAGTGGAGTTTGTTTAGCATCTCCGTAACGCTCTCTCGCCAGCTAAACGATCCTTTGACGAAACACGCCGCACTTCGTTGGACCTTACCTATCTCCTCTTTCAGTCATACCTGATAGGGATCGCAGATTGATGAACAATACTAAAGAATCGGGCAAACAAGCGCCTTGATGAGTTACATTTCCTTAAGATTCTTCCGATGAACCTGAGTCTGGTGTCTGCTTTTCCCACTATCTGTTTTATATGGTCATTCCACTTAAGGTCCCTCTGAATAGTTACGCCTAGATATTTTACGGCAGACGCTGTCTCCAGCTGTTTGTCGTCAATAGTGTAGCTGTTCTAGGCGCTTCAGTCCGGAACCGCGCTGCTGCTACGGTCGCAGGTTCGAATCCTGCCTCGGGCGTGTGATGTCCTTAGGCTAGTTAGGATTAAGTAGTTCTAAGTCTAGGGGCTGATGACCTCAGATGTTAAGTCCCATAGTGCTCAGAGCCATTAGCATTTTTGTAGCTGTACAGTAGTGGATTTCTTTCCCTATGTATGCGCAAGTTCATGCATTAGTTGGAGGCTAACACAAGAGCAAGTAAGAGTACAAAGAAAATGGGAGTGCAGACAAAAGGAGAATGTTATGTGCTAGATGGACGAAATATTTTCCAACGTTTTCCGCCGGTGACGTAGCCTTCCATACGCTCTACATACCTGTATCCTCCGTCGAAGGTTGGTTGGAACACTGCAGTACTTAACTGTTGTTGTTGTGATCTTCAGTCCTGAGACTGGTTTGATGCAGCTCTCCATGCTACTCTAGCCTCTGCAAGCTTCTTCATCTCCCAGTACCTACTGCAACCTACATCCTTCTGAATCTGCTTAGTGTATTCATCTCTTGGTCTCCCTCTACGATTTTTACCCTCCACGCTGCCCTCCAATGCTAAATTTGTGATCCCTTGATGTCTCAAAACATGTCCTACCAACCGATCCCTTCTTCTAGGCAAGTTGTGCCACAAACTTCTCTTCTCCCCAATCCTATTCAGTACCTCCTCATTAGTTACGTGATCTACCCACCTTATCTTCAGCATTCTTCTGTAAGTTAATCATACAGTAGAGCTGCATGTCCTCGGGAAAAATTACGGCTGTAGTTTCCCCTTGCTTTCAGCCGTTCGCAGTACCAGCACAGCAAGGCCGTTTTGGTGAATGTTACAAGGCCAGGTCAATCAATCATCCAGACTGTTGCCCCTGCAACTACTGAAAAGGCTGCTGCCCCTCTTCAGGAACCACACGTTTGTCTGGCCTCTCAACAGATACCCCTCCGTTGTGGTTGCACCTACGGTACGGCCATCTGTATCGCTGAGGCACGCAAGCCTCGCCACCAACGGCAAGGTTCATGGGGGGGGGGGAGTACTTAACTAACGTTTGTCAACTAAGCTTCGTCATATTGTCAATGGTATGAGCTCGCCTTCCTCGAACCGAACCAGTTATAGGGAAACATTGCATTAACCACGTTGAAGATAGCATGTCATTTTTTACGTAAAGAAATGATGGCAAAAGGTGAAACATGCGGTAAGTGATACATAGGATTCCGGGAGGAACGGAGGATTGATCTCCAGCCAGACCTTCGGCCTTATAGCCTGCCACTTACTCACTCAGTCACCGTCTACCCTGTGTTACAGAAAATAATGAAATACCATTCAGATAAAAAGACATGGCTTTCGCTCAGCTGTCGAGGGGAGCTTGTAAGCTGAATTATTGTGCAGAGTGTTCCATGGTGTCGACGATCGCCCAGTATCGGGCGCCTATCTTATCCGGTGAGATAGCTTCACCACTGGCAGCGTGTTACCGAGCTATTCCGCGTTGACCACAGCACGGAAGTCCCAAAATTATCCCTGTCCGTTCGGTTTACTGTTTCAGGTTCAGTACACACTTCTAAATCTGTTCGAAAAGATGCATATTTCTATAGAGCGTACAGCAACGCACACCACTTGCTGCAGTAAATCTAAATATACATAATGTTGATAAAGTACTGACGGAGATTCAAAAGTTTGTTCTCAAGAGACGAGTGCGATGCGTGTTTATAATTTTGTTCGTACTGCCTGGGTTTCAGCGTAAACTCGTACTCGGAATCATTGAATGTACAGGGTGGCCCTAAAGTCCGTTAAAATTTGAAAATTCAGTGCTTTATAGAATAAGGCAGGTTGTTGTTGTTGTTGTTGTTGTTGTTGTGGTCTTCAGTCCTGAGACTGGTTTGATGCAGCTCTCCATGCTACTCTATCCTGTGCAAGCTTTTTCATCTCCCAGTACCTACTGCAACCTACATCCTTCTGAATCTGCTTAGTGTATTCATCTCTTGGTCTCCCTCTACCATTTTTACCCTCCACGCTGCCCTCCAATACTAAATTGGTGATCCCTTGATGCCTCAGAACATGTCCTACCAACCGATCCCTTCTTCTAGTCAAGTTGTGCCACAAGCTCCTCTTCTCCCGAATCCTATTCAATACCTCCTCATTAGTTATGTGATCTACCCATCTAATCTTCAGCATTCTTCTGTAGCACCACATTTCGAAAGCTTCTATTCTCTTGTCCAAACTATTTATCGTCCATGTTTCACTTCCATACATGGCTACACTCCATACAAATACTTTCATAAATGACTTCCTGACACTTAAATCTATACTCGATGTTAACAAATTTCTCTTCTTCAGAAACGCTTTCCTTGCCATTGCCAATCTACATTTTATATCCTCTCTACTTCGACCATCATCAGTTATTTTACTCCCCAAATAGCAAAACTCCTTTACTACTTTAAGTGTGTCATTTCCTAATGAGGCAGGTAGAGAGGTGAAAAGTGACACAGAGGCTTGAAATGATACTGGATTTTATTGAAACCTAAAAAGTGCACAAAGTTACCAACAGATGGCGCTTCATATGGTACTAAAGCAATAATAGCACAAGAGTTTATTGTTAACAAAGACCTTGTTTTTATAACAAATGCGCAGCATGTCGGCTGCCATTCGCGAACAATATCTTTAGTCAAATGGTTCAAATGGCTCTGAGCACTATTGGACTTAACATCTGAGGTCATCAGTCCCATAGAACTTAGAACTGCTTAAACCTAACTAACGTAAGGACATCACACACGTCCATGCCCGAGGCAGGATTCGAACCTGCGACCGCATCAGGCGCGCGGTTCCGGACTGAAGCGCCTAGAACCACTCGGCCACACCGGCCGGCTATCTTTAGTCGAAGAACAGTTTGCTGAACAGCACTGCACGGCACACCAGTTGATATGGAGAGAAATTGTCGTCGGATGTTGTCTTTCAGCATCCCTAATGAAGTCACACGATGACGGCAGTCTTGCGAGTTCGGGTAAACCGACAATCAATAGTCACACGGATTGAGGTCTGGAGACATGACGGATGTGGAGGCTCAGCACGGGATCCTCACCAAACGATGAACGCAAGACATCTTTGACACATGTGGCCATATGTGGTGGAGCGCCATCCTGCAGATGTTTATCGGCCACACTGGGACTGATTTGACTCGCTCTTTGACTGCAGCTCATTTTCTGCTCGTGTTGCTGCTCGGCGCCAGTCGTTAGCCAGCATTTGTTACACTTGGCCATTTTTTGCACTCGTTTTTGGTGTCAATAAAATCTCACGTCATTTCAGGCACGTGGGTCAATTTTACCTCTGTACCTACATTATTCCGTGAATTAGTGCATTTTAAAATGTTAACCGACTTTCGGGTCACTCTGTATTTTGGCGAAAAACCAGAGCATCGCAGATATGAATAGGGGCTTGCAGAATGTCTAGCGGAGACCTGGCAGTAAACAGAAGTACGGTGAGTCGTTGGGCACGGCGTCTGTCATCATCTCAACAAGGTCGCGCGAACCTATCCGATCTCCCGCGTGCCGGCCGGCCGCACACAGATGTGAGTCCTGCAGTGTTGGAACGTGCAGACACTCTCATTGGAGGTGATCGATGAATCACAAACAAACTCCACGCTGCACAACTGGACGTCTCTGTCGATAGTGCTGACAGTTCGGGCACTCGAAGGCGTGTCCTCCCTTGTGTTCCTCGCCGCCTAAGAAGGAGCACCTGTGTGCAGTTGTTATTCGCTCATTACCAGGCTGATCCTGACAATTTTTGTCGATCGTCACCACATGCGATGAAACATGGGTCCATTACTTCGAGACGGAAACAAAACGGCAATCCATGGAGTTGAGTCATACCACCTCATCGCTGAAGAAAAAGTTAAAAGCCGCGCTCTCAGCCGGTGAAGTCATGGCGACGGTCCTCCGGGAGTCTGACAGGATTGTTCTGTTTGATGCCCTCCCTCGTGGTACAGAGATCAACTGTGAAGCCTGTTGCGCCACCCTCGGGAAACTGAAACAACGACTTTAGCGAGTTCGTCGCCACAGAAACGCAGACGCACGTTTTCTTTTCCAGGACAACGTAAGGTCTCTCAAAAGTCTGACCACTTGAGAGGGGCTCACAAATCTTCATTGGACTGTTCGTCCTCGTCCATCCCACAGCCGGGGTATCGCACCTACGGACTTCCATCTGTTTGGCAATATGAGGGATGCACTCCGTGGATGATGGGTGGTTGTTGGTGCAGCAAGTCCTTGCCTCCGACGTCTGACAATAGAATGGTACCATGTTTCGCGTTACTTGGATGATGATGATAATGATGATGTTTGATAGTGGGGCGCTCAACTGCGCTGTCACAATTTTCACACACTCCAATTTTTATACAGTCCGATCTAGCCACTGTCACGATGATGATGATGATGATGATGATGATGATGATAATGAAATGATGAGGACAACACAAACACCCAGTCCCCGGGCAGAGAAAATCCCCAACCCGGTCGGGAATCTAACCCGGGACCTCGTGATCCAGAGACAGCAACACTAGCCACTGCGGACAATTCGCGTTACTTGTAGAACAAAACGGGAATGTATCAAGACTTAACAATTTACTGAAATATTACGTATATTACATGTACATATCTGTATCTTGAGTTATGATTACAAACCTGAGGGCCTTTTAGGATAGATTTATGCTATTTCACAGTATGTATGAAGTTCTAGATGACACCAAACGATTGTCATTCAACTGAGAATTGTAATGAATTACAGTTCATGAACTAAATATGATTTATTGACGAGCCACTGTCCTCGTTTTTCAGTTACATGCTTCCTGAGAGTGCCCGTCCCTTCACGCTGAAAGCAGATGCTCATTAGCTTGGTTTCCTCTATTACTCAGTGCGTCGTCAATCCACCAGTATCTGTACGGCACATTTTAATGTAATACGTTTTATACCAAACCAAGAGGACCACAACCAACGTCTCAACTGACTTGCTCTCAATTTTAGGAGATGATAAATCTAATGTAGTCCGTATTCAGTGTGGTGTCCAGCTTTCTAAATACACTCATGCTCATAAATTAAGGATAACTGGAGAATGTGGTGCCACATAACGTGGCACTACACAAAACTGCCGCTAATAGCACAGGCACATGGGGAATACAAACGATACAGATCTGTAGGTCAACGGTATTGGTGGTAAGTTGAGAAAACCGTCCCGTAACACATGTGCTATGAAACGCCACTGTTTCTTGCGCGTGTACCCCGACATCAATATGGGATATGATCACCATGCACACGTACACAGAACGCACAACGGGTTGGCATACTCTGGATCAGGTGGTCGAGCAGCTGCTGGGTTATAGCCTCCCATTCTTGCACCAGTGCCTGTCGGAGCTCCTGAAGTGTCGTAGGGGTTTGAAGACGTGCAGCGATACGTCGACCGAGAGCATCCCAGACGTGCTCCATGGGGGTTTAAGACTGGAGAACAGGCAAGCCACTCCATTCGCCAGATATGTTCTGTTTCGAGGTACTCCTCCACGATGGCAGCTCGGTGGGGCCGTGCGTTATCATCCATCAGGAGGAAGGTGGGACACACTGCACCCCTGAAAAGGCGGATATACTGGTGCAAAATGATGTCCCGATATACCTGACCTGTTACAGTTCCTCTGTCAAAGACATGCAGGGGTGTACGTGCAGCAATCATAATCCCACCCCACACCATCAAATCACGACCTCCATACAAGTCCCTTTCAAGGTCATTAAGGGGTTGGTATCTGGTTCCTGGTTCACGCCAGATGAAAACCCGGCGAGAATCACTGTTCAGACTATACCTGGACTCGTCCGTGAACATAACCTGGGACCTCTGTTCCAATGACCATGTACTGTGTTCTTGACACCAGACTTTATGGGCTTTCCTGTGACCAGGAGTCAGTGGAATGCACCTTGCAGGTCTCTGGGCGAATAAACCATGTCTGTTCAGTCGTCTGTAGACTGTGTGTTTGGAGACAACTGTTCCAGTGGCTGCGGTAAGGTCCCGAGCAAGGCTACCTGCAGTACTCTGTGGCCGTCTGCGGGCACTGATGGTGAGATATCGGTCCTCTTGTGGTGTTGTACACTGTGGACGTCCCGTACTGTAGCGCTTGGACACGTTTCCTGTCTGCTGGAATCGCTGCCATAATCTTGATCACACTTTATGGCACACGGAGGGCCCGTGCTACGACGTGCTGTATTTGACCAGCCTCCAGTCGCCCTAGTATTCTACACCTCATAACGTCATCCGTAAGTGTTCTTTGAGCCATTTTCAACACACAGTCACCATTAGCACGTCTGAAGACGTCTGCACACTTACTCGCTGCACCGTACTCTGACATGCACCAACACACCTCTGCGTACGTGGGCTGCTGCCAGCGCCACCGTGCGACGACCGCAGGTCAAATGCACCGCACCGGAGGTGATTTAAACCCACAAACCGCCCACCAGAGCATTGTTTCACCACGTATCCGCATTGTCCTTAATTTATGAGCATGAGTGTAGTATCTTAGGTAGAAGATTTTAATGTGTTTCGGGGGTAATTACTTCATCTACTATTTCCCTATTGATCACCTAGGTACAGTTCCCTGTTAAACAGTTTTAGAAGTTGCGTAGTTGTTACGTAAATTGAAGGTGGAGGCGGGAGGAAGAAAAGCAGAGGGAAGGAGGATCCAATGATACCAGCTGCGTCGGCACTCTATGAAGAATCAACGGCGACGTCACCGGAGGAACAGACAACACGCATTCATATAACTGATTCACCTCGATGGACAATTAATCCACAAGCTTTAGTGCACATTTACGTTCGAGCTCTAGCAGGAATCAAAAATTAACGAGCATGGAGCACATGTCCCGGTCCGGCACGTATTCTCACTCGTCGCCGCTGATTCCGCATAAAGTCCCGATGTAGCTGATACCATTAGTCCCTTCCCTTCCCTTCGTCCCGCCTGCATCTTCAGTTTAAATACGTACGTGGGTGAGTCAAATGAAAACCTTAAATTTGTAGTAACAAATCGAAATTTCGCGCCTTTATCCTGTAAGTAGATAAGCGTGCTACAGACAGGGTGAAGAATGGCCTGTAAGTGGGAGGATAGTGCAGATGCACACATACCGTCGCAGTATCAGTATAAATATGGCCGCCCTACTTGCACCAGGGAAGAACAGCTCTCTGTTATTCGGTTTGCCGGCCGAAGTGGCCGTGCGGTTAAAGGCGCTTCAGTCTGGAACCGCGTGACCGCTACGGTCGCAGGTTCGAATCCTGCCTCGGGCATGGATGTGTGTGATGTCCTTAGGTTAGTTAGGTTTAACTAGTTCTAAGTTCTAGGCGACTCATGACCTCAGAAGTTAAGTCGCATAGTGCTCAGAACCATTTGAACCATATTGTCAATGGTATGAGCTCGCCTTCCTCGAACCGAACCAGTTATAGGGAAACATTGCATTAACCACGTTGAAGATAGCATGTCATTTTTTACGTAAAGAAATGATGGCAAGTGCGGTAAGTGATACATAGAATTCCGGGAGGAACGGAGGATTGATCTCCAGCCAGACCTTCGGCCTTATAGCCTGCCACTTACTCACTCAGTCACCGTCTACCCTGTGTTACAGAAAATAATGAAATACCATTCTGATAAAAGACATGGCTTTCGCTCAGCTGTCGAGGGGAGCTTGTAAGCTGAACTATTGTGCAGAGTGTTCCATGGTGTCGACGATCGCCCAGTATCGGGCGCCTATCTTATCCGGTGAGATAGCTTCACCACTGGCAGCATGTTGCCGAGCTATTCCGCGTTGACCACAGCACGGAAGTCCCAAAATTATCCCTGTCCGTTCGGTTTACTGTTTCAGGTTCAGTACACACTTCTAAATCGGTTCGAAAAGATGCATATTTCTATAGAGCGTACAGCAACGCACACCACTTGCTGCAGTAAATCTAAATATACATAATGTTGATAAAGTACTGACGGAGATTCAAAAGTTTGTTCTCAAGAGACGAGTGCGATGCGTGTTTATAATTTTGTTCGTACTGCCTGGGTTTCAGCGTAAACTCGTACTCGGAATCATTGAATGTACAGGGTGGCCCTAAAGTCCGTTAAAATTTGAAAATTCAGTGCTTTATAGAATAAGGCAGGTTGTTGTTGTTGTTGTTGTTGTTGTTGTGGTCTTCAGTCCTGAGACTGGTTTGATGCAGCTCTCCATGCTACTCTATCCTGTGCAAGCTTTTTCATCTCCCAGTACCTACTGCAACCTACATCCTTCTGAATCTGCTTAGTGTATTCATCTCTTGGTCTCCCTCTACCATTTTTACCCTCCACGCTGCCCTCCAATACTAAATTGGTGATCCCTTGATGCCTCAGAACATGTCCTACCAACCGATCCCTTCTTCTAGTCAAGTTGTGCCACAAGCTCCTCTTCTCCCGAATCCTATTCAATACCTCCTCATTAGTTATGTGATCTACCCATCTAATCTTCAGCATTCATCTGTAGCACCACATTTCGAAAGCTTCTATTCTCTTGTCCAAACTATTTATCGTCCATGTTTCACTTCCATACATGGCTACACTCCATACAAATACTTTCAGAAATGACTTCCTGACACTTAAATCTATACTCGATGTTAACAAATTTCTCTTCTTCAGAAACGCTTTCCTTGCCATTGCCAATCTACATTTTATATCCTCTCTACTTCGACCATCATCAGTTATTTTGCTCCCCAAATAGAGAAACTCCTTTACTACTTTAAGTGTCTCATTTCCTAATGAGGCAGGTAGAGAGGTGAAAAGTGACACAGAGGCTTGAAATGATACTGGATTTTATTGAAACCTAAAAAGTGCACAAAGTTACCAACAGATGGCGCTTTATATGATACCAAAGCAATAATAGCACAAGAGTTTATTGTTAACAAAGACCTTGTTTTTATAATAAATGCGCAGCATTTCGGCTGTCATTCGCGAACAATATCTTTAGTCAAATGGTTCAAAAGGCTCTGAGCACTATGGGACTCAACATCTGAGGTCATTAGTCGCCTAGAACTTAGAACTACTTAAACCTAACTAACCTAAGGACGTCACACACATCCATGCCCGAGGCAGGATTGGAACCTGCGACCACAGCAGGCGCGGTTCCGGACTGAAGCGCCTAGAACCACTCGGCCACACCGGCCGGCTATCTTTAGTCGAAGAACAGTTTGCTGAACAGCACTGCACGGCACACCAGTTGATATGGAGAGAAATTGTCGTCGGATGTTGTCTTTCAGCATCCCTAATGAAGTCACACGATGACGGCAGTCTTGCGAGTACGGGTAAACCGACAATCAATAGTCACACGGATTGAGGTCTGGAGACGTGACGGATGTGGAGGCTCAGCACGCGATCCTCACCAAACGATAAACGCAAGACATCTTCCACACATGTGGCCATATGTGGTGGAGCGCCATCCTGCAGATGTTTATCCGCCAGACTGGGACTGATTTGACTGCCTCTCTGACTGCAGCTCATTTTCTGCTCGTGTTGCTGCTCGGCGCCAGTCGTTAGCCAGCATTTGTTACACTTGGCCAGTTTTTGCACTCGTTTTTGGTGTCAATAAAATCTCACGTCATTTCAGGCACGTGGGTCAATTTTACCTCTGTACCTACATTATTCCGTGAATTAGTGCATTTAAAAAAAAATGGTTCAAATGGCTCTGAGCACTATGGGACTCAACTGCTGTGGTCATAAGTCCCCTAGAACTTAGAACTACTTAAACCTAACTAACCTAAGGACAGCACACAACACCCAGCCATCACGAGGCAGAGAAAATCCCTGACCCCGCCGGGAATCGAACCCGGGAACCCGGGCGTGGGAAGCGAGAACGCTACCGCACGACCACGGCATTTTAAAATGTTAACGGACTTTCGGGTCACTCTGTATTTTGGCGGAATACCAGAGCATCGCAGATACGAATAGGCGCTTGCAGAATGTCTAACGGAGACCTGGCAGTAAACAAAAGTACGGTGAGTCGTTGGGCACGGCGTCTGTCATCATCTCAACAAGGTCGCGCAAACCTATCTGACATCCCGCGTGCCGGCCGGCCGCACACAGACGTGACTCCTGCAGTGTTGGAACGTGCGGACACTCTCATTGGAGGTGATCGATGAATCACAAACAAACTCCACGCTGCACAACTGGACGTCTCTGTCGATAGTGCTGACAGTTCGGGCACTCGAAGGCGTGTCCTCCCTTGTGTTCCTCGCCGCCTAAGAAGGAGCACCTGTGTGGAGTTGTTATTCGCTCATTACCAGGCTGATCCTGACAATTTTTGTCGATCGTCACCACATGCGATGAAACATGGGTCCATTACTTCGAGACGGAAACAAAACGGCAATCCATGGAGTTGCGTCATACCACCTCATCTCTGGAGAAAAAGTTAAAAGCCGCGCTCTCAGCCGGTGAAGTCATGGCGACGGTCCTCCGGGAGTCTGACAGGATTGTTCTGTTTGATGGCCTCCCTCGTGGTACAGAGATCAACTGTGAAGCCTGTTGTGCCACCCTCGGGAAACTGAAACAACGACTTTAGCGAGTTCGTCGCCACAGAAACGCAGACGCACGTCTTCTTTTCCAGGACAACGTAAGGTCTCTCAAAAGTCTGAACACTTGAGAGGAGCTCACAAATCTTCATTGGACTGTTCGTCCTCGTCCATCCCACAGCCGGGGTATCGCACCTACGGACTTCCATCTGTTTGGCAATATGAGGGATGCACTCCGTGGATGATGGGTGGTTGTTGGTGCAGCAAGTCCTTGCCTCCGACGTCTGACAATAGAATGGTACCATGTTTCGCGTTACTTGGATGATGATGATGATGATGATAATGATGATGTTTGATTTGTGGGGCGCTCAACTGCGCTGTCATCAGCGCCCGTACAGTCACAATTTTCACACACTCCAATTTTTACACAGTCCGATCTAGCCACTGTCACGATGATGATGATGATGAAATGATGAAGACAACACAAACACCCAGTCCCCGGGCAGAGAAAATCCCCAACCCGGTCGGGAATCTAACCCGGGACCTCGTGATCCAGAGACAGCAACACTAGCCACTGCGGACAATTCGCGTTACTTGTAGAACAAAACGGGAATGTATCAAGACTTAACAATTTACTGAAATATTACGTATATTACATGTACATATCTGTATCTTGAGTTATGATTACAAACCTGAGGGCCTTTTAGGATAGATTTATGCTATTTCACAGTATGTATGAAGTTCTAGATGACACCAAACGATTGTCATTCAACTGAGAATTGTAATGAATTACAGTTGATGAACTAAATCTGATTTATTGACGAGCCACTGTCCTCGTTTTTCAGTTACATGCTTCCTGAGAGTGCCCGTCCCTTCACGCTGAAAGCAGGTGCTCATTAGCTTGGTTTCCTCTATTACTCAGTGCGTCGTCAATCCACCAGTATCTGTACGGCACATTTTAATGTAATACGTTTTATACCAAACCAAGAGGACCACAACCAACGTCTCAACTGACTTGCTCTCAATTTTAGGAGATGATAAATCTAATGTAGTCCGTATTCAGTGTGGTGTCCAGCCTTCTAAATACACTTATGCTCATAAATTAAGGGTAACTGGAGAATGTGGTGCCACACAACGTCGCACTACACAAAACTGCCGCTAATAGCACAGGCACATAGGGAATACAAACGATACAGATCTGTAGGTCAACGGTATTGGTGGTAAGTTGAGAAAACCGTCCCGTAACACATGTGCTATGAAACGCCACTGTTTCTTGCGCGTGTACCCCGACATCAATATGGGATATGATCACCATGCACACGTACACAGAACGCACAACGGGTTGGCATACTCTGGATCAGGTGGTCGAGCAGCTGCTGGGTTATAGCCTCCCATTCTTGCACCAGTGCCTGTCGGAGCTCCTGAAGTGTCGTAGGGGTTTGAAGACGTGCAGCGATACGTCGACCGAGAGCATCCCAGACGTGCTCCATGGGGGTTTAAGACTGGAGAACAGGCAAGCCACTCCATTCGCCAGATATGTTCTGTTTCGAGGTACTCCTCCACGATGGCAGCTCGGTGGGGCCGTGCGTTATCATCCATCAGGAGGAAGGTGGGACACACTGCACCCCTGAAAAGGCGGATATACTGGTGCAAAATGATGTCCCGATATACCTGACCTGTTACAGTTCCTCTGTCAAAGACATGCAGGGGTGTACGTGCAGCAATCATAATCCCACCCCACACCATCAAATCACGACCTCCATACAAGTCCCTTTCAAGGTCATTAAGGGGTTGGTATCTGGTTCCTGGTTCACGCCAGATGAAAACCCGGCGAGAATCACTGTTCAGACTATACCTGGACTCGTCCGTGAACATAACCTGGGACCTCTGTTCCAATGACCATGTACTGTGTTCTTGACACCAGACTTTATGGGCTTTCCTGTGACCAGGAGTCAGTGGAATGCACCTTGCAGGTCTCTGGGCGAATAAACCATGTCTGTTCAGTCGTCTGTAGACTGTGTGTTTGGAGACAACTGTTCCAGTGGCTGCGGTAAGGTCCCGAGCAAGGCTACCTGCAGTACTCTGTGGCCGTCTGCGGGCACTGATGGTGAGATATCGGTCCTCTTGTGGTGTTGTACACTGTGGACGTCCCGTACTGTAGCGCTTGGACACGTTTCCTGTCTGCTGGAATCGCTGCCATAATCTTGATCACACTTTATGGCACACGGAGGGCCCGTGCTACGACGTGCTGTATTTGACCAGCCTCCAGTCGCCCTAGTATTCTACACCTCATAACGTCATCCGTAAGTGTTCTTTGAGCCATTTTCAACACACAGTCACCATTAGCACGTCTGAAGACGTCTGCACACTTACTCGCTGCACCGTACTCTGACATGCACCAACACACCTCTGCGTACGTGGGCTGCTGCCAGCGCCACCGTGCGACGACCGCAGGTCAAATGCACCGCATGGTCGTACCCGGAGGTGATTTAAACCCACAAACCGCCCACCAGAGCATTGTTTCACCACGTATCCGCATTGTCCTTAATTTATGAGCATGAGTGTAGTATCTTAGGTAGAAGATTTTAATGTGTTTCGGGGGTAATTACTTCATCTACTATTTCCCTATTGATCACCTAGGTACAGTTCCCTGTTAAACAGTTTTAGAAGTTGCGTAGTTGTTACGTAAATTGAAGGTGGAGGCGGGAGGAAGAAAAGCAGAGGGAAGGAGGATCCAATGATACCAGCTGCGTCGGCACTCTATGAAGAATCAACGGCGACGTCACCGGAGGAACAGACAACACGCATTCATATAACTGATTCACCTCGATGGACAATTAATCCACAAGCTTTAGTGCACATTTACGTTCGAGCTCTAGCAGGAATCAAAAATTAACGAGCATGGAGCACATGTCCCGGTCCGGCACGTATTTTCACTCGTCGCCGCTGATTCCGCTGTAGTTGATACCATTAGTCCCTTCCCTTCCCTTCGTCCCGCCTGCAACTTCAGTTTAAATATGTACGTGGGTGAGTCAAATGAAAACCTTAAATTTGTAGTAACAAATCGAAATTTCGCGCCGTTATCCTGTAAGTAGATAAGCGTGCTACAGACAGGGTGAAGAATGGCCTGTAAGTGGGAGGATAGTGCAGATGCACACATACCGTCGCAGTATCAGTATAAATATGGCCGCCCTACTTGCGACTTGCACCAGGGAAGAACAGCTCTCTGTTATTCGGTTTTTTGCGTAGTGAAGGTGTGAAACCTACTGAAATTCATCGACGAATGAAGGTTCAGTACGGTGATGCATGTTTGTCACAGCAGCAAGTCTACGAATGGAGTAGGAAGTTCGCAAATGGTGTGACACTTCAGTGGAAGATGCTCCTCGTCCAGGTCAGGCACAACGAGCTGTGACCCCACAGAACATTTCAGCAGTTGAAGCCAAAGTGCAGGAAAAACGCCGAGTGACACTGAATGACAATGCATCATGCTCACAGATTAGTCATGGTTCAGCACATCACATTGTGCACGATGTGCTCCAGTACCACAAAGAGTCTGTTATGCCGATTAACGCTGTTATGCCAGATAAAAGCACATCTTCCAGTCATTGTTTTGCCCGATCTGATTCAACATCGCGCCGGCCGTGGTGGCCGAGCGGTTCTAGGCGCTTCAGTCCGGAACCGCGCGACTGCTACGGTCGCAGGTTCGAATCCTGCCTAGGGCATGGATGTGTGTAATGTCCTTAGGTTAGTTAGGTTTAAGTAGTTCTAAGTTCTAGGGGACTGATGACCTCCTATGTTACGTCCCATAGTGCTCAGAGCCATTTGAACCATTTGATTCAACATCTCAATCGCATATTCGTGACGAGGCTGCAAGTCTTTTCGCTGTAATGCTTGTAGAATTTGAAATTTGTAAACGTGCAAGGTAAATCGTTTATGCAGCATATTGTGAACTGATGAGCGCAAGAAGTTTAGCTGCCGTGATATTCGGCGAACTGGTTTCGATGGCATTTTCTTTTTTTCTTAGAAGGTCTCTCCGATGTCCCCTATCATTTCATCAGATGTGCGTTTTCTGGCAGAACGTAACTGTCTGTTACATTCCCAGTGACAAGGAACTCGTCACATCAAGCCTTAAGCCTCTTAACGCCTGGTGGCTCCCTCTAAAATTCACGTCAAATTCCTTTGGACAGCAATGGGTGATTTCATTTCCGCGTACCATACCAAACATTGGACTCTCTTGAGATGTGTGGATTTTTCATAATTACCGGAAATAATCACAAGACTTTTCAGTTGCTTTAGATGATGCTGCAAACCCCAAGTATATATGCCTCGCCTTTTTTTCTTTTTTAATTGTGTTTGGAAATCGGGATGATTTCATATGAACACACTATAGAATCTGTCTCGGGAGTAGATCGTAGGCAGCTTGTCACGATACAGCAAGGCAAATTCCTATCTCATGTCGTAGATGGGTGCCACGGCAGCTGACTCCTGAAATGAGAGAACGACGTGTTGATGCTTGTGAAGAACTTCTTCGGCGCTTTGGAAGAGAAGGTGATGACTTCCTTGCAAGAATCGTTACTTGGGACGAAACCTGGGTTCACTTCCACCAACCGGAAACGAAGAGAGCGAGCAAGGAATGGCGCCATTCCTCATCGCCAAAACCAAAGAAGTTTCGAACAGAACCATCAGCAGGGAAGATTATGCTGACTCTCATTTGGGACGAAAGAGGCGTCATTTTGGAGCATTACATGCCTAGAGGGACCACTCACCAGTGCATCAAACACAGATCTCCTAAAAAAAATCATCTGCGGCCTGCAATCAAATCAAAGCGACGTGAATTGCTGTCAGCAGGTGTCCTTTTGCAACATGACAATGCAAGCCCCACAGTGCCCGTACAACAAAAAAATGTTCCAATGTGTGTGAAATCTTGTGGGACTTAGCTGCTAAGGTCATCAGTCCCTAAGCTTACACACTACTTAACCTAAATTATCCTAAGGACAAAAAAAAACACACACACACACACACACACACACACACACACACACGCCCGAGGGAGGACTCGAACCTCCGCTGGGACCAGTCGCACAGTCCATGACTGCAGCACCTCAGACCGCTCGGCTAATCCCGCGCGGCGTCTGTACAGCAGTTACAACAATCACACACCTGCATTTTGAGTATCTTCCTCATCCACCATACTCACCAGACCTTGCCCCAAGTGATTTCCATGTGTCTGGACCACTCAAAGACGCAATGGGAGGAAAGATGTTCCGTTCCGATGAAGAGGTACGCCACGCGGTGGATTAGTGGTTGCGCGGACTACCAAAAGAATTTTTTTCTAAAGTAAGGTATGCACTTTGTTAAGCGCTGGAGGACACGCATTGAGCGTGAGGTACACGTTTCTACCACTTCTGCACTATAAATAATATTTTAAAAAATATCTAAGGTTTTCATTTGACTCACCCTCGCATAACAGGTGCGGATCCCGCATGGTGTCCTTTCATATCGTAGGAAAATGGACGTCGTCGTTACCATAAACCCGTGACAGATGCCTCAACACTTCTTCGGATGCTGCGGCAACGAAATAGCTTTGATTACGGATTATTTTTAATGTTTTAAACAAAACATATGCCCAAATCCTTTGATGTTAAGAGTTTTTTGTTCGTGCCAAGTTTTTGCAACGCTAGTTTGGATTTACCCAGCTCGATGGATGTTTCCTCATTCTACCTGACATTAATTACGGCTGCGGCTTGACGTTACGAATGAAGCTTTGTGTGTGTTTCATTTGCTTAGCGGCTGAGGGTGCCTTTTCCGTGGCGTGATGAGAGCTGAACAAACAGCACGGACAAACACCACGAGGGGGAGGAGCGCAGCAGGCGCCGACCTTGCGTCTGCAGCGGAAGAAGCGCGCCGCGTGGCCCGGCCCGGGGGCGCGGTGTGGCGCGGTACGAATCAATCGCCTCCTCCGGCTCCCGGCTGCCTGCGACCTGCGCGTTGCCTAGCAACGCCAGCCGCGCTCCGCCAAGTAGCGCCGGTGAGCAGCCGGCTGCGGGCTTCTCCTCAACGAGGGGGCGCTCACAAGGGAACCTCCCCATCGCACCCCCCTCAGATTCAGTTATAAGTTGGCACAGTGCGTAGGCCTTGAAAAACTGAACACAGACCAGTCGACAAAACAGGAAGAAGTTGTGTGGAATTACGAAAAAATAAGCAAAATATACAAACGGAGTAGTAAATGCGCAAGATAGGCAACATCAAGGCTAAAATGAGTTCAGGAGCGCCGTGGTCCCGTGGTTAGTGTGATCGGCTGCGGAACGAGAGGTCCTTCGTTCAAGTCTTCCCTCGAGTGAAAAGTTTAATTTTTTATATAATCAACTTTGCTCTCCAAAATTCCAGGGCATGTTCAGATTTGCTTGGACATATGCAGGATTTGACGGTCTACACAGGGAAGAATTTGAAAACGTTAAAAATATTTGCTTTGACAAAGCACAGGGAAAACTGTGCGACTGTGAAAATGTTGCATTCATTTGTTGCAGTTTATGTGACAAACTCATATGTTTTCATCACTTTTTTGGGAGTGATTATCACATCCACAAGAAAACCTAAATCGGGCAAGGTAGAAGAATCTTTTTGCCCATTCGCCACGTGTACAAGTTAGGTGGGTCGACAACGTATTCCTGTCATGTGACGCACATGCCGTCACCAGTGTCGTATAGAATGTATCAGATGTGTTTTCTTGTTGAGGAATTGGTTGACCTATGACCTTGCGATCAAATGTTTTCGGTTCCCATTGGAGAGGCACGTCCTTTCGTCTACTAATCGCACGGTCTTGCGGTGCGGTCGCAAAACACAGACACTAAACTTATTACAGTGAACAGAGACGTCAATGAACGAACGGACAGATCATAACTTTGCGAAAATAAAGAAAGTAAAAATTTTCACTCGAGGGAAGACTTGAACCAAGGACCTTTCGATCCGCAGCTGCTCACGCTACCACGGGACCACGGCGCTCCTGAGCTAAGACTCTCGTTGATGTTGCCTATCTTGCGCATGGACTACTCAGTTTATATATTTTGCTTATTTTTTTCATAGTTCCACAGAACTTCTTCCTGCTTTCTCGATTGATCTGTGTTCAGTTTCTCAAGGCCTATCCACTGTGCCAACTTATAACTACATCTTGGGGGGGGGGGGGGGGGGTGCGATGGGGAGGTTCCCTTGTCAGTAGCCTCGGTACGAATCTTCATTTGTCGCCAATGAATTCTTTCATTCGCCGAATGCGGCAGAGACGGGGATTTCTCTTTTCTGAACATATTCTACGTCCGGCCGCCAATCAATCACAGAAATGGTGTCTGCTCTTACCGACGTGTCCGAAAGAACAGACGCCACTCATAGAGACATATACAAACAAGAGCTAAAGAGACTGGTGCACCTGCCTAATATCGAGTAGGGGCCCAGCGAGTACTCAGAAGTGCCGCAACACGACGTGGCATGGACTCAACTAATGTCTGGAGTAGTGCTGGAGGGTGACGCCATGAATCCTGCAGTCTGTCCATAAATTCGTAACAGTACGAGGGGGTGGAGATCTCTTCTCAACAGCACGCTGCAAGGCATGCCAGATATGTTCACTAATGTTGATGTGTGGGGAGTCTGGTGGCCAGCGGAAGTCTTTAAGGGGGCGGGGGGGGGGGGGGTTGGACGTCAAACGGGCCGACTTGGAGCAGGAGAGGCACCACAGGACATTTTAATTTCCACTGTCTATACTTTTACAAATAAATTCATAAAACTTTGTCAGCATGACCAGGAAGGATTCAGAATTCACACTCATAGCAATGGAAGTTCAAAAACATAGCAAAATATTTTTTTTTACATGTGAAATGTCATCATTTTTTCACTTACTATTGGCTGCATTTGTTGCTATAGGTACACTTTTCTTCATAAGTAAGAGAGACTGTTCGATGAATTTTGCGCAGCATACAAACCATACTTACAGGTGTATGAAAATCTAGAATCTATTTAATTTATGAAAAATGAGTGAGCTGTTACGTTTTAAACTTTACGTTTAGAAAAAAATCAAATTTTGTAGTTGATTATTTCAATTTTTACCACAGTTTTTAATAGATTGGAAAATTGTAGAGTTTCGTACACCTGTAAGTATGGTTTGTATGCTGTGCAAAATTCATCAAAGAATCTCTCTTACTTGTGAAGAAAAATGTACCTATAGCAACAAATGCAGCCAATAGTAAGTGAAAAAATGATATTTCACATGTAAAAAAATATATTTTGTTATATTTTTGAACTTCCACTGGTATGAGTGTGAATCGTGAATCCTTCCTGCTCATGCTGACAAGATTTTATGAATTTATTTGTAGAAGTATAGACAGTAGAAAATAAAATGTCCTGTGGTGCCTCTCCTGCTCAAAGTCGGCCCGTTTGACGTCCTACCCCCCTTAAACTCAGAACAATGTTCCTGGAGCCACTCTGGACGTGTGGCGTGTCGCAGAGTCCTGTCGGAATTCCCCAAATCTGTCGGAATGCGCAATGGACATGAATGGATGCGGGTGATGAGACAGGATGCTTACGTACGTCATAACTGTCAGTCGTATCTAGACGTATCATGGCTCCCATACCACGCTAACTGCACACACCCCACACTATTGCCGGCCGCGGTGGTCTAGCGGTTCTAGGCGCGCAGTCCGGAACCGCGCGACTGCTACGGTCGCAGGTTCGAATCCTGCCTCGGGCATGGATGTGTGTGATGTCCTTAGGTTAGTTAGGTTTAAGTAGTTCTAAGTTCTAGGGGACTGATGACGACAGATGTCAAGTCCCATAGTGCTCAGAACCATTTGAACCCACACCATTAAAGAGCTTTCACCAGCTTGGAACAGTTCCATGCTGACATGCAGGGTCAATGGATTCATGAGGTTGTCTCCATACCCGTACACGTCCGTCCGCTCGATTCGATTTGAAACGAGACTCGTGCAAGAAGGCATGTTTCCAGTCATCTACGGTTCAATGTCGGTGTTGACGGGCCCAGGCGAGGTATAATCCTCTGTGTCGTGCAGTCGTCGAGGGTACGCGAGTAGGCTTTCGGCTTCGAAGGCCCATTACGATGATGTTTCATTGAATGGTTCGCACGCTGACATTTGTCGATGGCTCAGCATTGAAATCTGCAGCAATTTGCGAAAGGGTTGCACTTCTGTCACGATGAACGACTCTCTTCAATCGTCTTTGGTCCCCGTTCTTGCAAGATCTTTTTCCGGCCGCTGCGATGTCTGAGATTTGATGTTTTACCAGATTCCTGATATTCACGGTACACTCGTGAAATGATCGTACGGGAAAATCCGCACTTCATCGCTACCTCGGAGATACTGTGTCCCATCGCTCGTGCGTCGACTACAACACCACGTTCGAGCTCATTCAAATCTTGATAACCTGCCACTGTAGCGGCAGTATCCGATCTAACAACTTCGCCACACACTTGTTGTTTTATATAGGCGTTGCTGACCGCAGCGTCGTATTGTGCCTACTTAAATATCTCTATTTGAATACGCATGCCTGTACCACTTACGCGCTTCAGTGTATACACTCCTGGAAATTGAAATAAGAACACCGTGAATTCATTGTCCCAGGAAGGGGAAACTTTATTGACACATTCCTGGGGTCAGATGCATCACATGATCACACTGACAGAACCACAGGCACATAGACACAGGCAACAGAGCATGCACAATGTCGGCACTAGTACAGTGTATATCCACCTTCCGCAGCAATGCAGGCTGCTATTCTCCCATTGAGACGATCGTAAAGATACTGGATGTAGTCCTGTGGAACGGCTTGCCATGCCATTTCCACCTGGCGCCTCAGTTGGACCAGCGTTCGTGCTGGACGTGCAGACCGCGTGAGACGACGCTTCATCCAGTCCCAAACATGCTCAATGGGGGACAGATCCGGAGATCTTGCTGGCCAGGGTAGTTGACTTACACCTTCTAGAGCACGTTGGGTGGCACGGGATACATGCGGACGTGCATTGTCCTGTTGGAACAGCAAGTTCCCTTGCCGGTCTAGGAATGGTCGAACGATGGGTTCGATGACGGTTTGGATGTACCGTGCACTATTCAGTGTCCCCTCGACGATCACCAGTGGTGTACGGCCAGTGTAGGAGATCGCTCCCCACACCATGATGCCGGGTGTTGGCCCTGTGTGCCTCGGTCGTATGCAGTCCTGATTGTGGCGCTCACCTGCACGGCGCCAAACACGCATACGACCATCATTGGCACCAAGGCAGAAGCGACTCTCATCGCTGAAGACGACACGTCTCCATTCGTCCCTCCATTCACGCCTGTCGCGACACCACTGGAGGCGGGCTGCACGATCTTGGGGCGTGAGCGGAAGACGGCCTAACGGTGTGCGGGACCGTAGCCCAGCTTCATGGAGACGGTTGCGAATGGTCCTCGCCGATACCCCAGGAGCAACAGTGTCCCTAATTTGCTGGGAAGTGGCGGTGCGGTCCCCTACGGCACTGCGTAGGATCCTACGGTCTTGGCGTGCATCCGTGCGTCGCTGCGGTCCGGTCCCAGGTCGACGGGCACGTGCACCTTCCGCCGACCACTGGCGACAACATCGATGTACTGTGGAGACTTCACGCCCCACGTGTTGAGCAATTCGGCGGTACGTCCACCCGGCCTCCCGCATGCCCACTATACGCCCTCGCTCAAAGTCCGTCAACTGCACATACGGTTCACGTCCACGCTGTCGCGGCATGCTACCAGTGTTAAAGACTGCGATGGAGCTCCGTATGCCACGGCAAAGTGGCTGACACTGACGGCGGCGGTGCACAAATGCTGCGCAGCTAGCGCCATTCGACGGCCAACACCGCGGTTCCTGGTGTGTCCGCTGTGCCGTGCGTGTGATCATTGCTTGTACAGCCCTCTCGCAGTGTCCGGAGCAAGTATGGTGGGTCTGACACACCGGTGTCAATGTGTTCTTTTTTCCATTTCCAGGAGTGTATATGCCGTGAGGGCTAATGTGATCATTCAGTGCAGAGCACTCTCCGTCAGACCTCGTGTGCCAATTCGCATGGTGCGACGAGCAAGACAGAGGAAACTGGGCTAGGGTCTACGGAACGCTGGTTTGGTAGTGTGCGGCAAATAGGAATTTGCATTAACGTGGAGGGGGGGGGGGGCGGGAGAGGCGTGCTTGGACAGTCCTTGCAGTTGTTTCAAACCACTGTGCCAAGGTCGTTAACGCATCTGCAATGTAAGCTGTAGACGTGGGTTTGAATCCCGGCCTTGCCACAAATTTTCATTTGCCGCCAGTGAATCCTCTCAGCAGAGATCAGAATTTCTCGTTTCTGAACATATTGCGCGCAGTTCCTGAGCCTGTAACCGCAAACTGGTCTATTTTCCTTTCTTCTTTCTCGTTTTCCGTGCCTCATTTCCCGTGTCTCTTGGCTGTCGGCCCTCTTGTTACGCCAATCCCGACGTATTTGCGTCATACCAAGGTGCAGTCCGGATTCATGTCAAATACCGGTAGTGTGCTGTTGCAAGGTTCAAGACGGATGACATGCCGATTCCAGCAAAGGCGATTTTCTTGAAGCTTTTCCACTATCTTTGCTACCTTAACCAAGCCTCGGATGTGGTGGTTTTTTACTCTGCCTTTCACGAGGGTAAGTCAACAATTATCCACTCTATAGCTATGCCTTTCATTGCATTACAAATGGGACATGCACGTAAACATTATTTTTCGATGTAGTTGCCGCGCGGAGTGGCCGAGCGGTTTTATGCGCCATGTCACTGATTGCGCGATCCCTCCCGCCGTAGGTTCGAGTCCTCCCTCTGGCTTAGATGTGTGTGTGTTGTTCTTAGCATGAGTTAGTTTAAGTAGTGTGTAAGTCTAGGGGCGATGACTTCAGCAGTTTGGTCCCTTAGGAATTAACACACATTTTATTTTATTTTATTTTATTTTATTTTTTTTCGGTGTAGTTCCCTTGCTTTTCAGTGCACTTTGTCCATCGTTGCACAAGCTTCCCGATGCCCTCAGAAAAGGCTTTCGTGTGAACAGCGAGCCATGCACGCACCCGCGTGCCTTCACTTCTTGGTCAGAGGTGAATCGACGATCCCTTAATGCGTCTTTGAGTGGACCAAACAAATAGTAGTCGTAAGGGACAAGATCAGGACTATACGGTGAGCCAGCCAGTACTTCAGACTTGAGTTTCCGGAGCGTTCCGGCTATGTGGACAGTGGTACGTGGACAGTAGCTCTCGGCGTTTGCTTCGAATGGTAGGCTTTAGCCTGTCAGTAAACATCTCACTGTAACATCTGCGAGGTGCATTCAAGTTCTAAGGCCTCCGATTTTTTTTTCTCCGGACTGCAAAGACATAGAAACATGCGCATTGTTTTAAAATGAGGCCGCGTTCATTGTCAATACGTCCCAGAGATGGCAGCACCGTACGACAGATGGAATTTTACCGCCAGCAACGAGAATGAAAATTGTTTTAAATACTTAAAATGGCGACGTTTTCCTTTCTTGAACAGCGTGCAATCATTCGTTTTCTGAATTTGCGTGGTGTGAAACCAATTGAAATTCATCGACAGTTGAAGGAGACATGTGGTGATGGAGTTATGGATGTGTCGAAAGTGCGTTCATGGGTGCGACAGTTTAATGAAGGCAAAACATCGTGTGACAAACCGAAACAACCTCGGGCTCGCACAAGCCGGTCTGACGACACGATCGAGGAAGTGGAGAGAATTGTTTTGGGGGATCGCCGAATGGCTGTTGAACAGATCGCCTCCAGAGTTGGCATTTCTGTGGTTTCTGTGCACACAATCCTGCATGAGGACCTGAAAATGCGAAAAGTGTCATCCAGGTGGGTGCCACGAATGCTGACGGACGACCACACGGCTGCCCGTGTGGCACGTTGCCGAGCAATGTTGACGCGCAACGACAGCACGAATGGGACTTTCTTTTCGTCGGTTGTGACAATGGACGAGACGTGGATGCCATTTTTCGATCCAGAAACAAAGCGCCAGTCAGCTCAATGGAAGCACACAGATTCACCGCCACAAAAAAAATTTCGGGTAACCGCGAGTGCTGAAAAAATGATGGTGTCCATGTTCTGGGAAAGCGAGGGCGTAATCCTTACCCATTGCGTTCCAAGGGGCACTACGGTAACAGGTGCATCCTACGAAAATGTTTTGAAGAACAAATTCCTTCCTGCACTGCAACAAAAACGTCCGGGAAGGGCTACGCGTGTGCTGTTTCACCAAGACAACGCACCCGCACATCGAGCTAACGTTACGCAACAGTTTCTTCGTGATAACAACTTTGAAGTGATTCCTCGTGCTCCCTACTCACCTGACCTGGCTCCTAGTGACTTTTGGCTTTTTCCAACAATGAAAGACACTCTCCGTGGCCTCACATTCACCAGCCGTGCTGATATTGCCTCAGCGATTTTCCAGTGGTCAAAACAGACTCCTAAAGGAGCCTTCGCCGCTGCCATGGAATCATGGCGTCAGCGTTGTGAAAAATGTGTACGTCTGCAGGGCGATTACGTCGAGAAGTAACGCCAGTTTCATCGATTTCGGGTGAGTAGTTAATTAGAAAAAAATCGGAGGCCTTAGAACTTGAATGCACCTCGTACTGTTCATCGTCGTGCCGCTTTGTTGATGACGTACCAGTACTGGGTCTTGTGCCTCCCAGAAAACGGTGAGGATCAGTCTTCCTGCGGGTGGTTGGGTTGTGAGCCTCTTCCTGCTACACGGTTGTGGACGTCTGCGTTCCAGACTCCGCCGTTTACTCACCGGCTCGTAATGGTGAATCCATGTTTCATCATCAGTGCTGACCTGAAGAAGTCGTTACATTAGTTACCGTAGCGATGCGTTTTCTGAATTTTGCAATCGATTCGTAGAGAACTCCGTTGCTGCGCGACACTATTCCCGTATTGTACCCGAAAATCTTAGATGCATTGCAATCCCCGGTACATCTTCCGACCACAAAAACAGGATCACCACTCATTGTTGCTCTTCGGTGCAAACATCTAATAGAGCAACCTTGGCCTATCTGCAGCAAGGGAAAGACAAATGGAGGTATTAGGATCAAATTTTCATAGAGGACCATGGCAGTATAACAATAAAATAAACGAAGACAGACGTCAGTATGAATAGTGTAAGAAGAGGTACGTCAACATTGCGGACAGTTTTTTTACTTACCCTCGTACAGTCACTGTTTTGGTTGGCAGGAGAGCCAACACGGTGTTAATAGAGGAGGCCGAAAGGCACGCGTTTTAGCTCACGCAGGCTGGCGTGAGGTCTGGAACAGGACAAGGAAATCAGAATTTAGAAAAACGGACGTAGCTGGTGGAATACTTAACTTTAATCCATTAATGGTGAACGTCGGTCTGGACGGTACATGATTCAAAATATCAATAGTAACTGATAATGGCGCCTTGCTAGGTCGTAGCAAATGACGTAGCTGAAGGCTATGCTAAACTATCGTCTCGGCAATTGAGAGCGTATTTCGTCAGTGAACCATCGCTAGCAAAGTCGGCTGTACAACTGGGGCGAGTGCTAGGAAGTCTCTCTAGACCTGCCGTGTGGCGGCGCTCGGTCTGCAATCACTGACAGTGGCGACACGCGGGTCCGACGTATACTAACGGACCGCGGCCGATTTAAAGGCTACTACCTAGCAAGTGTGGTGTCTGGCGGTGACACCACAGTCACTGCCTCAGACCACCGTAGCATCCTTGTCTTGACCTCATCTGGTTTGCGCATGACCCAACATCCCGAACTGTACGTTAGAGCTAGTCTTATTGCTCATTAGTACATATTTCCTTCTACTTCAATAGGCATTTTCACGTCGCAGATGACTTCTAGTAGTGATCTCCATTTTCTTCGACCATCTATTTTCTATAGGGTCTTTATCTGTGGAAGCTGTTGATGTTCCTACGGATCCGAAGTAGTTGGTGTTACGATGGCATCATCCAAATACAGTTGCGGTTTAGAACTTACGGCCTTCCTTGAGAGGTTACAATACGTATACCGTTTTCGTCCTACTTACCCTAAGTCTCCTGCGTTCTGGTTTATTTTCCGTTATGCGTTTTAATTGTTTCAGTGATTTTACTAGTGGCTTGTAATGCAGTGTAACAGACGCGGACGGAATTAGATTAGGAAACGAGACACTAAAAGTTTTAGATTAGATTTGCTATTTAGTCAGCAAAATAAGAGACGCTGTAGTAGCAACAAAAACGTCTCTGAAAAAAGCAACTTTGGTAACATCGAGCATAAATTTAGATGTTATAAAGTGTTTTCTAAAGCTGTTTGGCTGGAGTGTAGCTTCGTATGGAAGTGAAATGCGGACGACAAATAGTTCAGACAAGAAGGAAATGGGAGGTTCAAATGGTTCAAATGGCTCTGAGCACTATGGGACTCAACTGCTGTGGTCATAAGTCCCCTAGAACTTAGAACTACTTAAACCTAACTAACCTGAGGACAGCACACAACACCCAGCCATCACGAGGCAGAGAAAATCCCTGACCCCGCCGGGAATCGAACCCGGGAACCCGGGCGTGGGAAGCGAGAACGCTACCGCACGACCACGAGATGCGGGCAGGGAAATGGGAGTTTTTGAAATCTGGTGCTACAGAACAGTTCTAATGATCAGATGGATGGATCGGGTAACTAATGAGGACGTACTGAAACGAATTAGGAGAGAAAAGGAATGTGTGGACAACTGTTCGCGCCTTGTATGCTCACACTAAAAAAACTAGCGCAGCTGACCGCGGCATGGCTCCACATCCATGTTGGTGCCTTCCGGAACCTCAGTGATTCTCTTCCTGCACGATCGCGGCGAAAAGGTGGTTGTTCGGGTTTATGAAAGGTGCTCACATTAATGTGACAGGTCCGTGTACAATTTGATGTATTTACATAAGTCGTGGTCTTCCTCTAGTTTTTTCCATTCACGTACACCTCTACTAGTGTTTTTAGGAACCCCTCCTCTTTTAGTGTATGACCTATTTGAGGTCTCCCATTCTTTTAAGGATTTCTACAGGATCTTGTCAACCCACTTGATTTTCGGGATGCGCCTGTAACACCGCACCTCGGACGTATGCGGTCTCTTCCTTTCCTCACTCCACAGTATCCACATCTTACAGCTACACGAGTAACGCGCTCGTTCTTTCAAATGTTCTCCCATCTGCTAGAGAGCAAGATGCTTAAAAAATAAGCAGATTAATTTTCTTCTGAAAATTCTTTTAATTCTGCCAACTGCCTTGCCGCAGTGGTAACACCGGTTCCGGTCAGATTACCGAAGTTAAGCGCTGTCGGGCTGGGCTAGCACTTGGATGTGTGACCATCCGGTCTGTCGAGCGCTCTTCCCAAGCGGGGTGCACGCAGCTCTTGTGAGGCCAGTCGAGGAGCTGCTTGATTTAGAAAGTAGCGGCTCCGGTCGCGAAAACTGGTAGCGGCCGGTAGAGTGGTGTGCAGACCACATGCTCCTTTACATCCGCACCCAGTGACGCCTTTGGGATGAGGATGACACGGCGGTCGGTCGGTGCCGTTGGGTCTTCCAAGGCCTGTTTGAATGGTGTTTGTTTCATTCTTTTAATTCTTGCTCATTATCTTCGGGACGCCCAATTTTATAGGACGTAATAAAATAAATGGAAATAAAAATATGACAGTTTTGGAAACAATACGCAGGGAAAAATTAAAAACGACGAACAATTTATTCTGTTAGAAAGTCACTAATAGAACCAGATACTGAAGGAAATGGAACTCTTGTACGTAAAACAGCGTCAAACGTCTGGTTATTTTATAGTGTTCAATATTTGTCGTAAAGTGTGTAAGCGAGGAAAAGTTTAGAATAGATTCAAAATTACTTTTAAGTTGGTTGGAAGTCGCTAACTGCTCTCGTTTTCAGTACCTTCTGTGAATGAATGCGCTCTCTCTCTCTCTCTCTCTCTCTCTCTCTCTCTCTCTCTCTCTCTGATTTAACCAACATGGGAAGGGTCCCAGAAAGACAAACAATGCTGAACTGGTTCTTCCTCATTTAGCAACGTTCTTTTTCCACACTGCAGCAAAATTATCTTCAGTGGCTATTGACGCTCATCCTGCGCTGATAATACAGGGTGATTCAAAAAGAATACCACAACTTTAAAAATGTGTATTTAATGAAAGAGACATAATATAACCTTCTGTTATACATCATTACAAAGAGTATTTAAAAAGGTTTTTTTCACTCAAAAACAAGTTAAGAGATGTTCAATATGGCCCCCTCCAGACACTCGAGCAATATCAACCCGATACTCCAACTCCTTCCACACTCTCTGTAGCATATCAGGCGTAACAGTTTGGATAGCTGCTGTTATTTCTCGTTTCAAATCATCAATGGTGGCTGGGAGAGGTGGCCGAAACACCATATCCTTAACATACCCCCATAAGAAAAAATCGCAGGGGGTAAGATCACGGCTTCTTGGAGGCTAGTGATGAAGTGCTCTGTCACGGGCTGCCTGGCGGTCGATCCATCGCCTCGGGTAGTTGACGTTCAGGTTGTTACGCACAGATAAGTGTCAATGTGGTGGCGCTCCATCCAGCTGAAATATGAATTGTTGTGCTTCTTGTTCGAGCTGAGGGAACAGTCAATTCTCTAAGATCTCCAGATACTGTAGTCCAGTTACAGTAGCACCTTCGAAGAAAAAGGGACCAAAAACTTTATTGGCTGAAATGGCACAGAAAACGTTCACCTTAGGCGAGTCACGTTCATACTGAGTTGTTTCCCGCGGATTCTCAGTGCCCCATACTGTATACAGACACTGTGACGGTTGACTTTCCCGTTAGTGTGGAAAGTTGCTTCATCACTAAACACAATCTTTGAAACGAAAGATTCATCTGTTTCCATTTGAGCAAGGATAAAATCACAGAAATCGATTCTTTTAATCTTATCAGCTGCAGACAGTGCTTGAACCAATTTCAGACGATAAGGTTTCATAACTAACCTTTTTCGTAGGACTCTCCATACAGTTGATTGTGGAATTTGCAGCTCTCTGCTAGCTCTGCGAGTCGATTTTCCTGGGCTGCGAACAAATGCTTGCTGGATGCGTGCTACATTTTCATCACTCGTTCTCGTCCGTCCAGAACTTTTCCCTTTGCACAAACACCCATTCTCTGTAAACTGTTTATACCAACGTTTAATACACCACCTATCAGGAGGTTTAACACCATACTTCGTTCGAAATGCACGCTGAACACCTGTCGTCGATTCACTTCTGCCGTACTCAATAATATAAAAAGCTTTCTGTTGAGCGGTCGCCATCTTAGCATCAACTGACGCTGACGCCTAGTCAACAGCGCCTCAAGCGAACAAATGTACAACTAAATGAAACTTTATAGCTCCCTTAATTCGCCGACAGATAGTGCTTAGCTCTGACTCTTGTCGTTGCAGAGTTTTAAATTCCTAAAGTTGTGGTATTCTTTTTGAATCACCCTGTACTCTCGATAGTACGGTGCACTGGAATCGTTTTCTACGAAGTCGAGAAAATTGAGCATCTAACGTATTTGCCAGATTAACGCCATGACATATACAGGGAAGGCACTCTGCAAGCTACAGTGCTTGCAAGATGAATTTGTTAGATAATGATTCAGTGCACGGAAGATAGGTTTTGCAAAACTTGACTAACATTTATGTCTTTCTCTTAGACCTTGTTTTTTGAGTAACCCAAAGTTAAGCCGAAAGAGAATCATTCCATTTACGTAAATGCTGAAAGTGGTTGTAGGAGTATAACAGGACAATGAATAATTTCTTATGTTCCCAGGTTCGTATTACTGTACATGTGTTGAACAGTGATTTCCGATAAAAGAAGCTGCAGATTTTAATCTGTGTAACTTGCATTTGATCCACTCAGCAGTAGAGCCGAGTGGTACTTAAAACACCGAGGAGGTAATTTGGTGCCCGAAATTCGGATAATACAGAAGTTATATATAAACCAGAAAATTGGAAAGTTCTCTATACGGTGGCGTGCAGTTTCCCTCGTGTGTAATTTGATGGCGAGCTCTGCCCACCTATTTCTCCGCCGCACATCAGGAATTTCCTGGAAGTCGGTAATTACCTTTCCAGAGTTATTTCGCCGAGTTGTTGGATCTGCCCACGCACCTGTTAGCAGCTGGCGAGGTGGATAAGTTTTCGCTCGTTGCTGCACCGCGTTAGCTCCCATGATATTGTACACACATTTCTACGCCGTGTGCACTTCACTAACAGCTCAGAACATGTGCTTGCATATCTCATTGAGAAGTTGTATTATTTCCTCAAGATTGACTTTCGCAAAGCTTTCAGTATTCAGTAGATAAAGCTTTCAATATTCGGTAGACAGACCATTCGGTCTGCGTGCGTCATACAATTTACTCGGCAGTTACACGAGATTGCTATGAATAACACAATGGTAAATTTCTTGATTTACAGACGGGTCGTTTGCAGATGTATGAAACATCTACATCTACAGCTGTGTGTCAGTCCACCTTACGGTGTGTGGCGGAGGGTACTTTCTGGTACTCTTCTCACCTACCTCCCTATTCTATTGGCAAAAGGCACGTGGGAAGAATGGCTGTCGGTCTAGCTCCGTATTAGTTGTAATTTATCGGATATTCTCGTCGTTGTCATTTCGCGAGACATACAAGGGAGTAAGTAATGTTGTCGACAGTTTCCAGAACGCACTGTGTCGGAATTTCAGTAACGAACCTCGCCGTGGTGCACAATGCGTCTGTTGCAGCGTTCGGTACTGGAGTTCTCTGTGACGCTCTCGCGCCGACTAAACGATCCAGCGACGATACGGTCCGCTTTTTCTAGGATCTCCTCTGCTTCTGTTAATTCAAGCCGGTGAGGGTCCCAGACTGAAGAGCAATACCTAATAATCGATTTACAAGTGTTTTGTGAGCCACTTATTTCGTAGACGAATTAAAACTGCTTCTGATTTTTCCCATGAATCTCAGCCTGCCATTTGCTTTCCCCCCCAACTTGGTTTATGTCGTAATTTCAGTTCCGGTCACTCTGGATGGTTACTCCTAGTGTTTTGTGGCAGTTGCTGTTTACCACCAAATTTGTAATCGAACAATAATGGATCTCGTCGCCTGGTTATACGCATTATGTCACATTTGTTTACGTTCAGGGTTACCTACCAGCCCCTGCACTAATCTTACATGCACTGCAGATCTTCTGGATTTTGTCACATTCTTCCTAAAGACAACAACATCGTCTGTGAATAGCGTCATGGATCTATCGACATTATCAACAGTAACGGTGTTACCAGGTGTACCGGTATGAAATGAGTTTTTTTTTATGAAACACTAATTTTGAATTGAAAAGTAAAAAAAAATTCATTCAAATGCTCTCTATACATTTTGACCGCCTTTCTGGCAACTTGTGGACACCACGCCAATAGAAATGTTCGTCATTTGAAGCAAACCAACCAGACACCCAATTTTCGACTCCTTCGAAGGAATCGAAGTGTTCCTCAGCCAATGCGTGTCCCACTGATGAAAACAAACGGTAGTCGGAAGGGGCCAAGTCTGGTGAATACGGCGGGTGGGGTAGCAGCTCCCAGCCAAGTGTTTTGATTCTATCCTGAACCAGTTTTGCTTTGTGTGCAGGTGCATGGTCGTGTAAAAAAATTACTTTGCGATGTCTTCTGGCCCATTCTGGTCTTTTTTCGATCAATGCATAGTTCAAATTGATCATTTGTTGTCTGTAGCGATTTGTATTCACAGTTTCACCGTGTTTTAGGAGCTCATGATACACTACACCTTTCTGATCCCACTAAACACAGAGCATTGTCTTCTTGCCGAATCGATCTGGTTTTCCAGTCGATGTTGATGGTTGTCCCGGATTAACCCATGATTTTTCCCGTTTAGGATTCTTAAAATAAATCTACTTTTCTTCGCCAGTAACAGTTCGATGCAAAATTGATTTTCTTTCATGTCTTTGAAGCAAAATTTGACAAATGGTTTTTCGGTTTTCCATCTTTCATTCAATTCATGTGGCACCCATTTTCCACACTTTTGGATCTTTCCCTTAGCTTTCAAACGGTCAGAAATTGTTTGTTCTGCAACATTTAGCATTGCTGCCATTTGCTTCTGACTCAAAGTATCATCTTCATCCAATATTGCTTGCAATTCGGCGTCTTCGAACTTTTTTGGTGGTCTTCAACGTTCTTCATTTCTTACATCGAAATCATTATTTCTGAACCGTTGAAACCATCTTTTGCATGTTGCTTCTGATAGAGCAAGATCACCACATGCCTCGACAAGCATTCGATGCGACTCTGCAGCACTTTTTTTCAAATGAAAACAAAAAATTAATGCTTTCCGTGAAAACAAAAAATTAATGCTTTCCGCAAATCATCACTTTCTGCTACAGAATGCGACATTGTTAACACGATGAAAACATATGATGATGTTTGTTCCATGACTTGATGTATAGTAAATATCTTTGACTGATGTCATACCAACCAAACAAAACAAATTAAGGCTCGTTTACAACAAATGTTCCCTATCGACACATTTGTATCCTAACGCTCATTTCCTACCGGTACACCTGGTGTACCACTCTCTTGGGGTACTCCTGTAATTACATCAGCCGTCCCGTGCAGACCAACACGTTGAGTTCTACCCCCTACCCCCAGGGGGTCCACAACTCTTTTGTGGATACGTGCGTAGCGAGCACGGGACCCCGAGCTAATGTGGCCCTCCTTCCTTTCCGGGCTGCATACCCTCCCTTTCCGCATCCTTCCCCGTCCCCCATCTTCGCCCCCCCCCCTCCTCACCCCTGGCTCTTTCCTTCCCTTTCTCCCCCTCTGGGAGTATGGTCTGTGCCTCTGTCCGGAGACGGACGCTCGAAACTGTTACAAATTCCTTGCTTTCTACACTTGCAAGTCTTCGTCCTTCCTCTGTCCTTCTCTTTTCCTTCCCTCTTCTCTTTGCCCTTTTCTCCGCTGCGGCGTTTGAGACCCCTCTTCTTTCCTTTCCCTTTGTCTTTTTTCCTCCCTGTGCGTGTCTGAAGGCCGACCCACGCACTTCCATGCGTAGCCGGTGACGGGGTAACGCGTAATTCCCCTCCCGGGACACGTTGGTATCTGTGGAAATGAGGCGGCCGATATTGCAGCCAAGGCTGCAGTCTCTCTTCTTCGGCCAGCTATTCAATCGATTCCCTTCGCCGATCTACGGAGCGTTTTATGTCGTCGTGTTGTTCATTTATGGCACGCGCATTGGTCGGCACTTCCCCATAATAAATTGCGGGACGTGAAAGCTCTTCCTTGTGCTTGGACCTCTTCTTCCCGAACGCGTCGTCGGGAGGAGGTAATTTTAACTAGACTGCGGATAGGGCACTGTCTTTTTAGCCATCGACATCTTTTAAGCGGCGATCCTCCCCCACTCTGTCCCCACTGCTCTCAGCTGTGGACGGCAAGACACCTTTTAATTGAGTGCCCCTATTTTAATCCGTTACGGTCCCGTCTACAGCTATCGCCTGATCTATCGTCGATTTTAGCAGATGACACGCGCTCAGCCGACCGCGTTCTCAAGTTTATTAGTGCCAGTGAAATGACGTCAGTCATTTGAAGCTTTTTCTGGGGACAACCAACCCCTCTCTGTAGTGGATTTTTAAGCCTTCCTTCTGCTTTTAGTTTCTCCAATTTTATGACTTTCGTTCCCATTGCTGCTGGTTTTCAATTTCGGTTTTTTACTGTTTCCTAAGTCACGGACCGGGCGCTAATGACCATAGCAGTTTTGCGCCCTAAAATAAAAAAAAAAAAACGTTGAGTTCTATCTACTAGTATATAATTGCACCAGTGGTATATTCTGATTTTTCATTTGGAAAATAATACGTTTCGAAGACCTGTTCGGAATATTTGTCGTGTATTATATCCATTAAAAGTGATAATCTATAGTGCTTGTGCCCAAAAAGGTTTTTTAAGAAGTCGTTTGTGGCTACGCACTGAACGTTGAAGGGTAAACGGCCCCGAAAAGCCAGGAAGGTACATGGACTGTACAATATGGTACTGTGTACACATCTCAGTTCCGGATATAATTTTCCAACTTTGTTGTAATACTCTTTCGTTTCCCCGTAAATGTGACACCCGTGGGCGCGTTCTTATCCGACGTGTCGATCTACAGTCACATCGGAAGTGCACTGCAAAAGTTTCTCATCATTCTCACAACATTGTTTGTTTCCGCATAGTTGATGTATCTGTGGCACTATAGAAATGGCCAAGCTAAGCAGTGGACGTCATGATAGAGCATCTAGGTTAATAAGAAAGCATACTGAACACAGAAGTGTTTTAGTCAGATGGGTCCTACGTAGGGGAAGCATAACGGATGACCTCAGTGCCTTGGATTTCTGGATTTGACTGTAGAGGACTGATTGTTCGCTACCAGCGTAGACACCGTGGCGGTACGGCGCTTGGACCGTCGCTGCCCCGCCCTGGCGTGGGTGGAAGTCAGTCAAGGCGTCGAGACTATTAGGCTTTCGTCCTTAATTGTATAACAGCGCAGCAACCGCAAATGTACCGCTTGTGTCTAGAGCAAATGTATCTAGTGTAGTGATAGCGTACGGAACAATGGGGAAACTGGTACACACACCGGGTCAAGAAAAATAAAATTTTCTTATGCAGAGTGGGTGCCAGCAAAAGCTTAACATGCGTCAAGTGAACAGTGTCAGTGAAAACAGTAAGACACGTACAAGAGGCTGACAGCTTTATAACCTGCTTTCCGCTCTCCCAGGAAGTGTGGTTGACGTATGGGATGTGGTATCGATCGCTACGATGCCAGGACCGAGGGAGGTGGCGCAGTGGTTAGCACACTGGACTCGCATTCGGGAGGACGACGGTTCAATCCCGTCTCCAGCCATCCTGATTTAGGTTTTCCGTGATTTCCCTAAATCGTTTCAGGCAAATGCCGGGATGGTTACTTTGAAAGGGCACGGCCGATTTCCTTCCCCATCCTTCCCTAACCGGAGCTTGCGCTCCGTCTCTAATGACCTCGTTGTCGACGGGACGTTAAACAACACTAACCTAACCTACGATGCCAGGGCGTAGGTAAAAGTTCTTAGGTTGGCACTACGACACCGACACACACGATAGCGTCCTCTAGCCGGCGGCGTGCAACTCTACGAGCGCCGCTGGAGATTCTGCCTCTTTGATCAAGAGCAGACGGCCGGGACACTTCGCTCCATACAGAGACTTTGCACTACTTACGACGGGTCTAAGGCTTCGCACCTACGTACAAAGTTATGTACGCCTCAGTATATATTCATGCACCAGTAAACCACTTTTACTTACTAGCAGTACCGACGTGTTTTACCTTTTCCTGCTCCTGCTCCTACTCACTTCCTTCATTCGGCCAGCCTTTCAGTTTTCAGGAGCAGACCCACGCGCCGCCTTCCAGGCGGGATACAAAATGGGAGATGATGTAGACTGCACCATAGGGACCGCGGAATGTTCGTCGTTCGCTGCGCCGGCTACTGTATCAGAGACTCACAAACTTGATGTAGACGAAAATCATCAGATGCTTTTAATCCACTTACTTTCTTGTGAGAGGTTTAGCGACCATCAAATCATTAAATGGAAGTGATTAAGCTACTGGAAGAACCAATTTTCCCGAAGTGTCTCCACTATTATCACACCAGAAGTTGACTTACAAAGTAATCATGAACAACTTAAGGGATTTCAAGCTGCACATGCAATTGAATATCTTCTCCCATGGAGAGTTTATGTACATTCGTATGGACTGTTTCCCAAAAGACAGTGCCCCATTTATGAATTGTTTAATCCTTACCGTAAGAAAATCGCTGATTAACCAGAAGATCGTCAAAACAACACTACAGAATAAATTAATTTATTAGTTATATTCCTTATTACTCCCCCCCCCCTTCGTAAATAATCTAAAAGAATTCGTTTTCTTACCACGAGGTGGTGTTATGATCTGAGGACGGGTCGTGAGTCGTGCTTGGGTAGCTCAGATGGTGGAGCACTTGCCCGCGAAAGGCAAAAGTCCCGAGTTCGAGTCTCGGTCCGGCTTACAGTTTTAATCATTTACGAACTTTCTTATAAGCGACACGCCGCGCCAGAGTGAAAATTTCATTCTGGAATCAATATTCCATTTTGAAGGTCACGCACATTAAGTGGTGTAAATGCGGTACCTGTTGTGTCCCTTGCACGAAAGGGTTCACCTCATTCCAACCATCGCTCTGATAATTCTGATAGACGCACCACGCTTTTAACAGACACCATCGTGGGCCAGCGCCCTGAGGAGACGGTATGTGCAGCCTTAGGTGTAAAGGCTTATCTGATGTACTCGTATGTATGGTGATGACGATGATGAAGAACCAAACAGTCGGATAATGTGAACCCCCTTCTCGGACGTCTGTCTTGCCACGTGTTCCCAAAATATAAACTATGGTTCGAAAGGAGGATACTATGATTTATCAGTCTGAGTCGTGCATGGTCGTGGCCTGTCTGTCTGGCAGCAGCTTCTGCACTTTTTAAGCAAACAGTCTGAGCCGCTTCAGAGGACATAACAAGAGGACGCCAGCCTGCCGCTCTGACTAACTTCGGTTGGGCAAAAGAACGTTTCGCAGAATGCCTCTACCTGTTCATTAGTAGCACATACAGGGGATAGGCAAAATAATGTGAACACCTGTACTCAGTTGGGAATGGTTTATCAATAAGGGGTTGGACCCCCATTTGCCCGTAATACAGCTGCGATTCTTCTTGGAAAACTGACGTAAAATGATTGTATAGTCTCAAGTGGAATGTTACGCCACTCTTCGCTCAGAACCTCTTCTAACTCCTGTAGTGGCGAGGGAAGCGGAAATCTGCTCCGGAGTCTGCGCTCCAATACCGCCCACAAGGGTTCGACAATGCTAAAGTGCGGGGACAGTTATGGCCAGGGAAGATGCTGCAGTTCAGCTGCATGTTCCCCATACCACGATTGTACTGTTCTGGCTGTGTGAATGGGTGCATTATCGTCCTGAAATATGGCATCATTGTTGGGAACAACATTTGAATCATGCGCGCACCTGATCACCTAAAATGCTCATATAATCTTTAACTGTAACATCTACATCTACATTTGTCTCCGCAAGCCACCCACCGGTGTGTGGCGGAGGTCACTTTACGTGCCACTGTCATTACCTCCCTTTTCTGTTCCAGTCGCGTATGGTTCGCGGACAGAACGACTGCCGGAAAGCCTCCGTGCGCCCTCGGATGTCTCTAATTTAACACTCGTGATCTCCTCGGCAGGTATAAGTAGGGGGAAGCAATACAATCGATACCTCATCCAGAAACGCACCCTCTCGAAACCTGGCGAGCAACCTACACCGCGATGCAGAGCGCCTCTCTTGCAGAGTCTGCCACTTAGTTTGCTGAACATCTCTGTAACGCTATCACGCTTACCAAATAACCCTGTGACGAAACGTGCCACTCTTCTTTGGATTTTCTCTATCTCCTCTGTCAACCCGACCTGGTACGGATCCCACACTGATGAGCAATACTCAAGTATAGGTCGAACGAGTGTTTTGTAAGCCACCTCCTTTGTTGATGGACTACATTTTCTAAGGACTCTCCCAATGAATCTCAACCTGGCACCTGCCTTACCAACAATTAATTTTATATGATCATTCCACTTCAAATCGTTCCGCACGCATAATCCCAGATATTTTACAGAAGTAACTGCTACGAGTGTTTGTTCCGCTATCATATAATGATACAATAAAGGATCCTTCTTTCTATGTACTCGCAATACATTACGTTTGTCTATGTTAAGGGTCAGTTGCCACTCCCTGCACCAAGTGCCTATCCGCTGCAGATCTTCCTGCATTTCGCTACAATTTTCTAATGCTGCAACTTCTCTTTATACTACAGCATCATCCGCGAAAAGCCTCATGAAACTTCCGACACTATCTACTAGATCATTTATATATATATTGTGAAAAGCAATGGTCCCATAACACTCCCCTGTGGCACGCCAGAGGTTACCTTAACGTCTGTAGACGTCTCTCCATTGATAACAACATGCTGTGTTCTGTTTGCTAAAAACTCTTCAATCCAGCGACACAGCTGGTCTGATATTCCGTAGGCTCTTACTTTGTTTATGAGGCGACAGTGCGGAACTGTATCGAACGCCTTCCGGAAGTCAAGGAAAATGGCATCTACCTGGGAGCCTGTATCTAATATTTTCTGGGTCTCATGAACAAATAAAGCGAGTTGGGTCTCACACGATCGCTGTTTCTGGAATCCGTGTTGATTCCTACAGATTAGATTCTGGGTTTCCAGAGACGACATGATACGCGAGCAAAAGACATGTTCTAAAATTCTACAACAGATCGACGTCAGAGATATAGGTCTATAGTTTTGCGCAGCTGCTCGACGACCCTTCTTGAAGACTGGGACTACCTGTGCTCTTTTCCAATCACTTGGAACCTTCCGTTCCTCTAGAGACTTGCGGTACACGGCTGTTAGAAGGGTGCAAGTTCTTTCGCGTACTCTGTGTAGAATCTAATTGGTATCCCGTCAGGTCCAGTGGACTTTCCTCTGGACCTGACGGGCGTTTAAGGGTAATGATGGAACCAGCAGAATACCGTGACACGGCTGGCCACACCAATCGTACTTCCACCTCCACGCTTAACCGTTGTAATCAAGCAGTCAGGACCGTGCTTCACGCTTGTTTGCGTTGCTTGTCGTCACTAATGATTTCAGTATAGCAGCTCGTCCATGAATATTCGGTTTATGGAATTCTCGGCGGACGATGTCATTAGATACGGGGTGTCGAAGATGGCTATTGAGCTCCGCAGTCACTTTAGCTGCCGTACGTTTTTTTTTTTTTTTTTTTTTTCCACAGTTCGTGTTAGTGTACGAAAATCTTTCACTTAGTTTTGATCTGCGCCCACTATCACATTTACACGGTAATGTCTTTTCATGTTCTGTGTAGGCTGTTATGAGTGATGGAACAGTTGTTCTTGAAACATTCAATAAGTTGGTGCTCTATTCCTCTTTGGAGCTCTGTTACGTCTTTCATTGCACGTCGGCCTCGCCCTCTGAATGCAAGTACGACGTGTGCGCCACTTGTAAACAACCTCCACTGAAGCCTAGTTCGTACTGAAGACGCACAGCGCAGCGTGACATGTGCCTTACATACGTTGTTCACCGTCAAACACATCATCATCATCAGTTATCTGCTATATTAGCAGGTCATTTGCGAACAGAAAAAGAATTACACGATTTGGTGGACACCATTGCAACTAACGGAAAAAAATATGGAATGAAAATTAACACAAATAAAACAAAAGTATTGGCAATAGGAGGAAATAAGGAAATAAAAATTGTGCTGAATGGAGAAACACTAGAACAGGCGCAAAAGTTTAAGTATCTTGGAAGCAGGATAGACACCGACTGGAAGTGCACCACAGAAATTAAAACAAGGATAGCAATGGCAAAAGAGGCGTTTTATAAGAAAATGAGAATCTTCTGCAGTGGTCTGGACAGAGAACTCAGAGACTCATAAAATGTCTTGTATGGAGTGTTCTTCTATATGGCGCTGAAACATGGACTATGAGGAAAAGAGACAGAGAAAGGCTGGAGGCTTTTGAGATCTGGACATGGCGGAAGATGGAAAGAATAAGTTGGATGGACAGAGTAAAAAATGAAGAGGTACTGAGAAGAGTGAGAGAGAAAAGACAGTTACTAGATGTAATAAAGAGAAGAAAAAGAAATTGGATTGGGCATATATTAAGAAAGAATGACGGACGTCAAACACAACCATCCCATTACTACCACTATTTACATTATTTTGCCTATTGCCTGTATGTCGCTGGTACCCATTTGGACAGTGTCAGAAGGAAAAATGTATCTCTGATGATAATAGTGTTTCACGTAGTGCTTGGTTTTTCTCCAGCACTGTACTTAAAATTGTAAAAACGACTGTGTGAACAAACCCACTGATTTTATTTTTATTACAATGAGCAATAAAAAACAGTCTTGTGATGTCAAAAAAATCGCCACCTAATTACTGCTGTTGTCAGTTGCTGTTTTCTATACTGTCACTATCTGTCGTGTTGAAGCCGAGAAACGCTCCCTCCTGTCGCTACAGCAAACGAAATAGTGCAGTGAGTCGTCGCGAGACTGGAATACTGTGACCCTGTACTGAGAAGACGGAGAAACTAACAACAGATTTTAACAGCTGGTGCGGAAGATGGCCATGTAAACTAGCATATCCTATACACCTATACTGTTCGCGTGAGTGACACTCGAGCCAGGCGGGAACTATCAGCGCATTTGACTGCAGCCGTACTGAGGCTTCCCAACGTCGTTAATACCTCATCTCAGAGCTCGTGCGGACACTGGGCTTCTCTGGTGTCAACATGTCCAGCACGCACCGTGCGGGTCTCAATTCTGAGAAAGCAGCCGCCGCCACTATCTGCAATGGGCAGTTGTTGGCAGAGGTCAGCGTTGACTCTGGCGGGTTGCGACAGTGGATAAAAGGGGCACAGGGCAGAAGATCAGTCTCCAGTTCCGTGAGAGATGATGACAATCGGTGAGATTAGATTAAATTTGGCTCTGAGCACTATGGGACTTAACTTCTGAGGTCATCAGTCCCCTAAAACTTAGAACTACTTAAACCTAACTAACCTAAGGACACCACACACATCCATGCCCGAGGCAGGATTCGAACCTGCGACCGTAGCGGTCGCGCGGTTCCAGACTTTAGCGCCTAGAACCGCGTGGCCACTTCGGCCGGCTTCAAACAAGTGCTAGTTTTTAGCTCGCAGTGCAAGTAAAATTATGGCTTGTTGTTAACGTTATTAAATTTATTGATGACAGGAGAAAGGAGTGACAATGCCAAAGGATGAGGGGAGGGAATATGCAAGCAAATGTTGATGTCAAGGAAGACTGTGATAAGCAATTTGTAGACAAGAGGAGTGGGATTAAAGTAACTACCCCAAAGATGAAGAAGCAAAGTGCACGCAATAAATATCTAATTCGCACTGTGGACAAATGTATTATTAAGAGTCAATCTCGGCGACATTAGGAACAATAGAAGGGCATACAGAGTCTGCGAAAACTTCAGTTTTTGTCGTACAAAACTGTTCTTCAAGGATAGCAACGAAACTCTGAGGTTTGATTTTAGAAGGTTACAGAATTACCAAGTCGTTACTTGTGCGAACGATATGAGGACAATTTCAAAAAGGACAGACGTAATAATCCAGTTTGTACGAAAAAATGGAGCATCAGAATCGAAGAAGCTAGTGATTTATTCAGATGATATGTAGATTCATATTGTAAATAATTCACTAGGAATAAATGTTATGACAGTTATAAAGTGCGAATAGTTAACAGAAAGTGCTGGCCAGTTTTGAATTACTCTGCTGTGCAGGGCATTGGTGGGTACACGTAAAGTGTGTGACAGCGCTTCGCTTTGTCGGACGGTACGCAATTAGTGTACTGCTTCGCTTTCCTGTTGTTGTGGCCTGGACAGGACGGTGTTGGCACCGTAGAGAGGTCCTCAGTTGCTTCAGCAATATGAACACTTATCACAGCTCACGAACAGCATATGCGCTTCACCATGTAGTTACTGTATTAAGGGGGGTAGGACGTCAAACGAGCCGACTTGGAGCAGGAGAGGCACCACAGGACATTTTAATTTCCACTGTCTATACTTTTACAAATAAATTCATAAAACCTTGTCAGCATCACCAGGAAGGATTCAGGATTCACACTCATTGCAGTGGAAGTTCGAAAACATAACAAAATAATTTTCTTTTTTACGTGCGAAATTTCATTATTTTTTCACTTACTAATGGCTGCATATGTTGCTATAGGTACACTTTTCTTCGTAAGTTAGATTCTTCGATGAATTGTGCACAGCATACATACCATACTTACAGGTGTATGAAACTCTAGAATTTATTTAATTTGTGAAAAAACGAATGAGCTGTTATATTTTAAACTTCATGTTTAGGAAAAACACAAATTTTACAATTAATTACCTCAATTTTTGCCACAGTTTTTAATAGATTTGGAAAATTGTAGAGTTTCATACACCTGTAAGTATGGTTTGTATGCTGTGCAAAATTCATCGAAGAATCTCTCTTACTTATGAAGAAAAGTGTACGTATAGCAACAAATGCTGTCATTACTAAGTGAAAAAATGGTGAAATTTCACTTGTAAAAAAATTACTTCGTTATGTTTTCGAAGTTCCATTGCTATGAGTGTGAATTCTGAATCCTTCCTGGTCATGCTGACAAAGTTTCATGAATTTATTTGTAAAAGTATAGACGGTGGAAATTAAAATGTCCTATGGTGCCTCTCCTGCTCCAAGTCGGCCCGTTTGACGTCCTACCCCCCTTAAGTTTTCTGCGGTGTTGTCATCTATAGACTGTATTGATGTTTTCGTTATAGACTGTAAATTGATATCTATGTTTTTGAGTAGTTATTTAGTGTTAGAGGCGGAACAGAAGCCTCAACAACGGAGAAATCACGAAGACATCGTAGTGCAACACCAACATAAGCTGTTTAAGTAATATAACATGTATTAAGCAAGGAAGTGTCAGAGGTCAGCTGTTCATAGTTTCTACGGCTGATGATGTAAGTTAAAAGTTCTTCATCTGATCGGAAATGAGCCACTAAACGTGTTTCAATAAACAGGCGAAACGCTTATTGCAGAACATGAACTGTATAATTTAGTTGCCGCGCGGGATTAGCCGAGCGGTCTAGGGCGCTACAGTCATGGACTGTGCGGCTGGTCCCGGCGGAGGTTCGAGTCCTCCCTCTGGCATGGGTGTGTGTGTTTGTCCTTAGGATAATTCAGGTTAAATAGTGTGTAAGCTTAGGGACTGATGACCTTAGCAGTTAAGTCCCATAAGATTTCACACGCATTTGAACACACACATAATTTAGTTGCACAGAAACGTAACAACAATGGCAGGAAATGTGGAACGTTTCTCAACAGACAAAAGGCTGTTATTACGCAGTGCTACAACCTCGGATTCCTTCACAGCCGTGGTTCGTGAGGACACATCTGGACCGATCCACGATTTCTACCATCATAAGACTCCGCTTCAATCATGCCTCTTTCCCACAACATCTACATCGGATCAACGTTTACAGTTCGCCAGCACGTGTGTGACATCCTGAGTCGGAAGCTGATGTCAACCACATCTTATTTATGTGGCCCAAATTTGACCGTGAAAGGTTGGTCTTCCTGAAGACATTGCTGAGTATGGGCTACCATCTTCCTCAATCAGCTTCTCCTCTTTTGTGCATTAAAGACGTTCGTCTATATAAAGTGATAATTAACTTCATCAAGAGTACTGGTCATAATCTGTAGGTTTTAATGGTGTACGTAAATTATAAATATGTCTTGCTGATAAAGATATTTCAGAATTGGTGTGAATTGTAAGCCAAGGCACTTTTAATTATTTTCCAATTCAATTCAATTTTTAAAACATTATGTACAAACGTGTAACAGTTAAGCTTTTTATTCTTGTAAATATGCATTTCTGTATTTGTTTATTCAATAATGTGTACATTGTCATTATGTGTTGCCGATGGCTAAATTGAGTACACACTCAAAGGCCAAATAAACAAAACCCTCAGAACCAATAATATGATATTGCGAGCAGCAGAGATTCGAGAGACGGACTAAACAATTCAGCTATTGTTGCTGTAGCCTTTTGAAGTACTGTGCTGTTGGAAGAATTTGAGGAGCTGTATTTATACACAGAATACTTTGCCCGAGTTGACGGCCTGCGACACAGAACCCATACGTCACGTTTTGAAGCGTAAATTTGCGTGTCTCCAGATGTCGCGCCCTGCCTTCTCGCCTCGCCCCCCCCCCCCCCCCCCCAGCCCACGCTGTAGGCGTGCGTGGTGGTTAGACAGAGAGAGGTAAGGGGGGGTTGGCTACAGCAGGGGCGGGCGTGACGCTAAGTGCTCTCCCACCGCTTTCTGTTTGGAGGTGGTTAGACAGAGAGAGGTAAGGGGGGGGGGGGGTTGGCTACAGCAGGGGCGGGCGCGACGCTGAGTGCTCTCCCACCGCTGTTCTGTTTGCATGTGCGAGGCGAGGCGCCACTCTTGACTGCTCTTGCACGTGACTTCCGTGCTCATTGCAGTCCTGAGCCCCGCGTCCCAGCTGAGGGGGAGCCCCCCCGCCCCCCCTGGTCCTGCACGGTGCTCCACAGTGTGAGCACGTGGCGCAGCAGTTGGTTTGCTGCCTCCGTCTACCGGCTGCCGTGGTATAGTCAGGTATACAGGGTGTTACAAAAAGGTACGGCCAAACTTTCAGGAAACATTCCTCACACACAAAGAAAGAAAACATGTTATGTGGACATGTGTCCGGACACGCTTACTTTCCATGTTAGAGCTCATTTTATTACTTCTCTTCAAATCACATTAATCATGGAATGGAAGCACACAGCAACAGAACGTACCAGCGTGACTTCAAACACTTTGTTACAGGAAATGTTCAAAACGTCCTCCGCTAGCGAGGATACATGCATCCACCCTCCGTCGCATGAAATCCCTGACGCGCTGATGCAGGCCTGGAGAATGGCGTATTGTATCACAGCCGAGCCGTCCACAATACGAGCACGAAGAGTCTCTACATTTGGTACCGGGGTTGCGTAGACAAGAGCTTTCAAATGCCCCCGTAAATGAAAGTCGAGAGGGTTGAGGTCAGGAGAGCGTGGAGGCCATGGAATTGGTCCGCCTCTACCAATCCATCGGTCACCGAATCTGCTGTTGAGAAGCGTACGAACACTTCGATTGAAATGTGCAGGAGCTCCATCGTGCATGAACCACATGTTGTGTCGTACTTGTGAAGGCACATGTTCTAGCAGCACAGGTAGAGTATCCCGTATGAAATCATGGCGGTGAATCGAGGAAGTGCAGTACGTACTGACGAAACTAAAATGAGCTCTAACATGGAAATTAAGCGTTTCCGGACACATGTCCACATAACATCTTTTCTTTATTTGTGTGTGAGGAATGTTTCCTGAAAGTTTGACCGTACCTTTTTGTAACACCCTGTATAAAAACTGTTGTTTGCCGATGCCGAGAGACGAGAAAGGGTTTTGAAAATTAACTGAACCGAATCAATAGTGTCTTAGAAAAAGGTTATACGAACAATATCAGCAATAGTCAATCAGGAGTAATGGATGTGTTCCTTATTTTCTAGTGGATCGAATATTCCATCATTTTTCGGGAGTGCATCAGGGATACTATTAAATCCCGTTTCGATATTTCGGCTGAAATCTTGTAGTCACTCTGTAAGGTGCCTCTTACGTGAGGAAGACATTTTTACCAGTTTCAATAAATTATTGTCTCTCATTGATGTATTCCCGACAGTTAGGAAGTGCTGTAGTCCGTAGCCGGCCATGAGTCGGAGAGCATTTCCCATGCTTGCTGGCTGGCTGGCTGGCTGGCTGGCTGGCTGGCTGGCTGGCTGGCTGGCTGGCTAGGTGACGCAGCGACCATATGTCGCGCGTAGTGGGGTGGGGCTCGGCGCTGGACCGTAGCAACAAGCGTCAGCCTGGGAAATATACATGACGGGAAGTACCGCCTTCTTGGCGCCAAAGTCACCGATTTTGTTGATTTATATTTAATAATTAAAGTCATCTATGACAACATGAAAACTAGGAGGAGCCTCTGGATGTTTAAAACTATTTATCATAATTTCGCCTCGTTAGAATTCACACACGTTCATTAACAAATGCGTATCTCAGTAAGTACGTACTTGATCGGAAATCTACGGATTTTGACGAAACTAGTAAGAGATACGGACTGCGCGCCAAAGTCGGCAGTCTGCGTTAAGAGCTCCTCCTGTCTTGTTCAATGGTAGCCGTGCTCTCGGTTACGAGTAGTTTGTGACATGAATGCTTCATTATTGATCTAGTAGGAATAAAAGTGATATTACGGCATTCTGAATGTTAATTTCGAGTAAATACATACCCCAAAGTTGATCGACAGCAATTTCAGATAATTAGCTTCCACCGACAGAGACATCCAATGCGCCAGTGAAGAATCTGCACGGGCGACATTTACGAGAGGCGCACAGGTAGGAGGAAATCCGACGACACGACCCATCGAGGCGGATCAAGGAAGGTCCGACTTACACTCGCAAATTCCGGGTGGAAATGCTGACCAGTTGTTCTGTACGTCACATATGCCACCCTCTACGGACTCGAGGCTAACCTGAGTAATAACAGTATCAGTTTAGAAGCGAGGGGATCTTGCAACTCTTAAGATAAGTCGGCTGCAAGATTTTAGAAGCACTTTACACTGTGGAGCAAACGCGCATGTGTTATATCTGTCTTATATCGATAGTGTTAAATGTGGTTTCTGCTCCCGGCACCTTGGATACACATTACAAGCAAAACCAATTGCGACCAAACCCAGCAGAAACTCGGACATAGGCACTTCATCTTCGAAACAGGCCAACCAAAAGGAGTAAACTGGAGATGAATAGAGGAGGAGGTACACCACTACTCTATCTATCTGCGAGTCCCCTTCGACAGAACCCGGTCTCTGGAATCACACTTTCATGACATCAGACAATAAGTCGCCACACGTAACAAACGCAACCCAGCACGACATGGGGCGCGCACACCACGGAAAGCTGCACACGGCCACTCACTTGTTAAGCTGTTTGGCGACAGGTTACGCGAACCTCGGACTGGTGTCAAACGAGATCAGGCAGGAATCTGCCTCACCGCACCGTGACAACCTGCCTACGATCCACTGTCGAGACAGATTCTACAGTGTATTCATATGAAATCAACCCGATTTCCAAACACAATTACACTACTGGCCATTAAAATTGCTACACCAAGAAGAAATGCAGATGATAAACGGGTATTCATTGGACAAATATATTATACTAGAACTGACATGTCATTACATTTTCACGCAATTTGGGTGCATAGATCCTGAGAAATCAGTACCCACAACAACCACCTCTAGCCGTAATAACGGCCTTGATACGCCAGGGCATTGAGTCAAACAGAGCTTGGATGGCGTGTACAGGTACAGCTGCCCATGCAGCTTCAACACGATACCACAGTTCATCAAGAGTAGTGACTGGCGTATTGTGACGAGCCAGTTGCTCGGCCACCATTGACCAGACGTTTTCAATTGGTGTGAGATCTGGAGAATGTGCTGGCCAGGGCAGCAGTCTAACATTTTCTGTATTCAGAAAGGCCCGTACATGCGGTCGTGCATTATCCTGCTGAAATGTAGGGTTTCGCAGGGATCGAATGAAGGGTAGAGCCACGGGTCGTAACACATCTGAAATGCAATGTCCACTGTTCAAAGTGCCGTCAATGCGAACAAGAGGTGACCGAGACGTGTAACCAATGGCACCCCATACCATCACGCCGGGTGATACGCCTGTATGGCGATGACGAATACACGCTTCCAATGTGCGTTCACCGCGATGTCGCCAAACACGGATGCGACCATCATGATGCTGTAAACAGAATATGCATTCATCCGGAAAAATGACGTTTTGCCATTCGTGCACTCAGGTTCGTCGTTGAGTACACCATCGCAGGCGCTCCTGTCTGTGATGCAGCGTCAAGGGTAACCGCAGCCATGGTCTCCGAGCTGATAGTCCATGCTGCTGGTAACGTCGTCGAACTGTTCGTGCAGATGGTTGTCGTCTTGCAAACGTCCCCATCTGTTGACTCAGGGATCGAGACGTGGCTGTCAGATCCGTTACAGCCATGCGGATAAGATGCCTGCCGTTGGGATCCAGCACGGCGTTCCGTATTACCCTCCTGAACCCACCGATTCCATATCCTGCTAATAGTTATTGGATCTCCAGCAACGCGAGCAGCAATGTCGCGATACGACAAACCGCAATCGCGATAGGCTACAATCCGACCTTTATCATTGTCGGAAACGTGATGGTATGCATTTCTCCTCCTTACACGAGGCATCAGAAGAACTTTTCACCAGGCAACGCCGGTCAACTGCTGTGTGTGTATGAGAAATCGGTTGGAAACTTTCCTCATGTCAGCACGTTGTAGGTGTCGCCCCCGGCGCCAACCTTGTGTGAATGCTCTGAAAAGGAAATCATTTGCATATCACAGCATCTTCTTCCTGTCGGTTAAATTTCGCGTCTGTAGCGCGTCATCTTCGTGGTGCAGCAATTTTAATGGCCAGTAGTGTAAAAAAGAAAAAAACGGCGAAGCTTATATACTTGGGGTTTGCAGCATCATCTAAAGCACCTGAAAAGTCTTGTGATTATTTCTGGTAACTATGAAAAATTCACCCATCTCAAGAGAGTCCAATGCGTGGTATGGTACGCGGAAATGAAAGCACCCATTGCTGTCCAAAGGAATATGACGTGAATTTTAGAGGGAGCCACCAGACGTTAACAGGTTTAAGGCTTGATATGGCGAGTTCCTTGTCACTAGGAGTGTAACAGACAATTACGTTCTGCCAGAAAATACACATGTGAGAAATGGTAGAGGACATCGGAGAGACCTTCTGAGAAAAGAAGAAAATGCCATCGAAACCAGTTCGCCGAATATCATGGCAGCTAAACTTTCTGCGCTCAAGAGTTCACAATGTGCTGCCTAAACGATTTACCTTGCACGTTTACAAATTTCAAATTGTACAAGCATTACAGCGAAAAAGCTTGCAGCCTCGTCACGAATATGCTATTGAGATGTTGGATCAGATAGGGCAAAACACGAACTGGGAAATCTCCTTTTATCTGACAAAACAACATTCTGCACATATGTGGAGGTTAATCGGCAGAACACTCGCCTCTGAGGATGGGAAAATCCTCACAGTTTTCGGGAACATGTCAGGCAGCGAAAAGGAGATCGTGTGGTGAGCGCTGGTGAGACAGCGTTCAGCACTTGTACCATTTTTCTTCATCGAGCGAACGTTAACAGGAACCGTTTATCTGGACGTGTCTGGGCAGTTTGCTGTCCCTCAAGTTCTTCCCCTTCAGCCGAATCTGATGACCCAGCGGGATGGTGGACCACTGCACTAGAGTTGAAATGGACTCGACTTACAAGGGGAGGCCGCCAATTGTGAAATTCAGATTCGATTCATACTGCGCATAATAAAAGCTCATGGCCAGAGGTGTAATGTGGCGAAGCACCAAGATGCACTTCTCAGCCGTTGTCGAGAAAATCGACAGTTAAAAGAAACCGTTCCGGTGAAATACTCCCTACGTTTAATAATTTTCTACAGCCGCGTGGCGCAGCGGTAAGCTCTCGGGTTCGTAATCCGAAGGTCGCTGGATCGAATCTCGCGCCATGCATATATATATATATATATATATATATATATATATATATATATATATATATATTTGAATTACAAAAAACTAATTAAAAAAATTGCATGGCGCGAGATATTGCATGGCGATATATATATATATATATATATATATATATATATATATATATATATATATATATATATATATATATATATATTAATGAATTGCTTATGCATGTTGGTGAAGGCGGATCGCTCTCCAATTGTACCGCCTCCATTTTTCCGTTTTTTTAACAGGGTGTACCAAAGCTCTCCCGTCCGCACTGATTTTCGACGATGTTATAAGTTGCGCTAGGGACCGCATCTACCTTCTTTCGAAGTTAGCAGGCAACTACGCTGTTATGCGGCGGCTCGTTTCGGCCCATTCAACATCTGTCCTCCAAGTGTAACGAGCGAGTAACGGAGGTTATATTTCATATCTGCCGCAGCAAATTTGTGTTCGTGGGGTCTCTATTCTAATTCGAACGTTTGACTTACGCTATACGCATTCGTTTCGGCGGAATACCGTTTCTACATCTTCCGTTAACTATACGTGGTTAACATTATGAAGACAGTTAATAACATTTGTGAAATACAACTTCGTTTGCGGAAAACATAATGATGATCGAAGTCGCCAGTTTTTCCACGACAAACGACTTTCAACAACTTATTATATGCATAATTGTTGCAACTGATTGCCGGGAATTATATATATATATATATATATATATATGAATTACAAAAAACAAATACTAAAAAAAGGGTTGCATAGCGCGAGGTTCGATCCGGCGACCATCGGATTACGAACCCGAGCGCTTACCGCTGCGCCACGACGCTGTAGAACTTTATTAATCGTAGAGAGTATTTCACCGCAACGGTTTCTTTTAACTGTCGATTTTCACGACAACGGCTGTGAAGTGCATCTTGGTGCTTTGCCACATTACACCTCTGTCCATGAGCTTTTATTATGGGCAGTATTAATCGAATCTGAATTTCACAATTGGCGGCCTCCCCTTGTTAGTGGAACGAATATTTCTACAGCAATGGATAGGACGTGATAGGCGGAATCAGATCGGGAGTAGCGAAACGCAAAGACAGTCTAATAAGAAAAAAGAAAAAGGCATCCCATGCAGCTGACAGCAATCTGGCAAAATCCAAACTACAGCGCATATCCCACAATGCCACATAGGTCCGGTATATTCAATTGGTAAGCTAATGGCGGGAAACGAAACGAATTCAACGTAGTCTGCTAATGAGTCGATATTCGCTAATTTTTTTCTAGAACATGTTTTAGACCGTTTGTTAACTCTGTTTTATACCTTATTTTTCTCACTAAGGGGTGCAACCTGACTCCACTGGCAAAATTGCGGAAGTTCTGCTGGGAAATTTTCTGAGTAATTTGATGTAAGCGACCCATGGTCTCACGCGACTCGTTATAGACTGCGTCCTCTACCCTACAATACAAGACCCCGTGTCCACTGCGATGTTGGAGTCCACCAGCCCTTCTGGTTTTTCCTCGAGGTATCTGCAAGTTTAGCTTTTGTTTTCTTCACTTTTGACGTGTCGCATGTGTTCAGGCCTATTTTTACTTACTGACTCTTATTGTAATTCTGTTCTGTGTAGTTGGTCAGGCCACCTGGTTCCAGGGTTCCGATGAATCTTACCACCTGATAGCCTGATTAGTCTGTTGCGATTGCCTCATTTTCCTGTGGAATTTAAGAGCAGTCTGTTGCTATCGTTTGCGGAGAGGTGGGACGCCGGTAATTTGACCGAGGTATGTTGAAAGGGAATCTCGTGTTCATTACAGAACAATAATGTAATTTTGATTTTTTCATTTTCTTACCACAGTTATCTTTGTTTCTGCGAAAATATCTTTAAGCAGTGAGAAAGTCTGTCAAATGCAATGACGGAAGGACCCGATTTCTTGTGGGCACCTGTGCACAGATGTAAAATCACTGTGATGTGATTCCGATCGCTGTGGGGACAGCTCGGCATAGTAGTCATGGCCCATCTGTGCCAACTCTTCATGTGCAAACTTTTCTATGCTGCTGTTTATCGCAGTTAAAGTGCAGTTAAGAATGTCGGAAAACAAACCCGAGACAGAACCGAGCTGTACTGAATGCAGGCCTGATGGGGAAGAGTAAAGTGGACATTACTGTCGTCAACAGCAACTACCGTAAGTGAATGAAACAAAGAGTTGTTTCCATACAAGACATACCACGCACACTGTCCACTTTCACCGTTTTGCAGATATTTTCAGTGCAATACAGATACAAAGATAAATGGGGTCGATAAATCAATTTTTTTTTCTTCGTTTATTGTATTTCAATTCCCATCGGGTCGGGCTGGCAGCAGCATAGGCGCTGCTCTTCAGCCGAAAGACATAGAACAAAACAATAGAAGACATTTAAAAACAGCAAAGGAGAGAATAAGGTGAACATAGATATAGAAAAGGGGGAACATCATGGAAGGCAATAGACAAAAAACGGGGTGACTGTAAAATGGAGATAAAAAAACTGTTTAAAAGTAGCACACACAAAAAGCCACACACTGTGACGGTTAAAAGAACACAAGGCACAGTATGACTGGAGCATAAAGGTATCGACGGATGGCATAGCACATAACGTAACACTGACGGCGAACCTCAAGGCAGTACACAATTAAAATCACACCTCTTGACACACAGGAGAAACAGCACTAAACACAACACTGACGTGGCACACTGATGATCAATACAGAGGATCTGCCAGGCACTAGGAGATCAGGGAGACCTGAAGAAGGGTGGGAGGGGAAGAGATGGGGGAGGTGAGCGGGGGGGCGCGCTGAAGAGGGCCAGGTAGGGAGGGATGTGGGAAGGAAAGAGGCAAGTATGGGGTGCAGGGTCTCAGGGGAGGGGGGGATGGAGGAAAATCCGCTCTGGGAGAAGGAGGGAAGAGGAAAAAGGGGGCCCTGGGGAGGGGGGGGGACAAGGCCAGGTTATAGTTGGAAGGAAGGGTAGATGTCACGGTGAAGTTCGTCATCCGGGAGGGGGAGGCGTTGGAAATTGCCCTGATGAGGGAGATGGAGGGTGTGGAGGTGGAGAGAGGGAGGGATACAGCGATAGAGGCGCGGCAACGGGCGGGGGGTGGAGAGGAAGGAGGAAACCAGAGGGTGGGGGGGATCAAGCCTGCGAACAATGTAAAGGATGCGGAGATGTTTTAGGAACAGGAGGAGGCGGGGGAAGGGGATCAGTTCATACAGCAGCCGTGTGGGGGAAGGAAGGCGGATACGGAAGGCAAGGCGGAGCGCATGGCGTTGAAGGATTTGGAGGGCCTTGTAAAAGCGGGTGGGGGCGGAGATCCAGGCAACGCTGGCATAACAGAGGATAGGACGGATGAGGGATTTCTAGGTGTGGAGGGTGGTAGAAGGATGCAATCCCCATGTCCGGCCGATAAATCAAACAAAGTGCACGTAAATAATCTGTCACGAGCCACCGGAGACAGCGAGTCACTTACACCAATAAGCTCAGGAAATTACCTGAACGGCCTCCGAAATGGTGTCGGTGGAGTTTGGGTTCACCCCTTGTATGTTAACTGGAACTGCGCGCGATATATCCTACGAATGGTCATAGAAGGTGTGTAACCAGCGGAAAAATACACCTATCGGAGCACAAAAAGGGCGAATATGTTCCTGTTTATTTGAGAGACTCTGACTGAAAAGTGGGGTACCATCTGCCTCATTCTACTTTCCTCAGGACGTTAAAAATTTTGGTATACGAACATATTCGCGCTATTTTTAACTTGCAACTCACTCAAATTTCCTCTAGCAGCCCTAACTGTTTACTCACTCACAACCAGTGGTCCATCGCTGTAAGTCGCTCATACCCATCCATTCCCACATGCCCTTTCTCACTCACTCAGTCACTCACTCATTCAACCTAACTCGTTGTTATTACAGTATCTCTTTGTGTGTCTCCGTCAATGTCTCCTGTGTTACAGCCACGGTTCCCTTCGTTCTGTGCTACTACTATTACTACTACTGACTCCCTCTTGCTCTCTCTCTTACTGTTACTATCTCGTTCATCCCTTCCTACTGCTGCTCTCTCTTCTGACTGTCACTACCTCTCTTCTTCGTTCTCATTGTCATATATTCTGTCTCTCATTATCACTGCCTCTCACCCACTTCCACTTTCTCTTTCTCTTTGTCTTTATTCCTCTCCCCCTGGCACTTTCACTCTTTTTCCTAGTATTGTTCCCTCGTTATTTACTATGTTCCACTGGAATTATGTTCCTCTCTTCACCGGCCGGTGTAGCCGTGCGGTTCTAGGCGCTTCAGTCTGGAACCGCGCGACCGCTACTGTCGCAGGTTCGAATCCTGCCTCGGGCATGGCTGTGTGTGATGATGTCCTTAGGTTAGTTAGGTTTATGTAGTTCTAATTTCTAGGGGACTGATGACCTCAGAAGTTAAGTCCCATAGTGCTCAGAGCCATTTGAAGCAACCCTCTCTTCCTATCACAGTGCCATTGCTTTCTTCGCTCTTTCTGTAACACAACCATTGTCTACTGCCTTCCAGTATTTACTACTTTTCTGTCTCTTGCCACTGCCACTGTCTTCTTCTCTCACAGCATAAAAAGTGCGAATATGTTCGCAGGCCAAAATTTTTGGTAAATTTTTTAAATTAAAGGTGCTGAGGATGGTAGAATGAAGCAGCTCGTACCCCACATTTCAGTCAGTCTTTTAAATAATAAGGAACATATTCGCATTTTTTTTGTCCTCTTATAGAGCACTTTTCCGCTAGTTCCCTTCGTTTCCTTGCTGCAGCAGGTCATGTAAGTCATACTAAAAGAAATGTATTGGTCAGTAAAATGTTGATAGTTTACGTATGTGAAACTGAAGTAATGGAAAACTGATTTTACACGTGAGACCTGATTTTACGTGCGAAAAATATTTGCATGTACTTCAGTACAACATGACGTCTGCAGGTTATAATGGAGATACTTCACAGAACATTTCTCCGTGCTACGTCACTTTATGAGCTAAGTTTTCGCCTGACTCCGGATTTTACGTGTACAAGTAGGGTAACATTGAACCTCTGTATCTAGAAAACAGATAAAGATACCAAGAAAATTTTGAAGGTTGTTCGAGGTCGGGCTGTTAGGAATACACCATAAAAGATTTAAAGCCATTCGCTATGCGTAGCCTTCTCTGAATCCGCGGCTGTGTCTTGGTACTCAAAAAACAAGCTTTTGGTGTTTTCCTCAACACGGAAAAAATTTTTGGAAACGGGGCTATGGCTCTTCTACACAAATGCCTAGAGAATATACTGTTAAAATTTGAGCAATTTGTTATTAGATTTTTATTAGTCAGATTTGACCTCATACCGGAGTTTACATGTAGAAGTAAGGTAAATTTGATCTTCTGTGTCTTGGAAACCGATAAAGCTATCAAGTAAATTTACAAGGCGGCTGGAGATCGGGATCTTACAAGGGAACCTCCCCATCGCACCCCCCTCAGATTTAGTTATAAGTTGGCACAGTGGATAGGCCTTGAAAAACTGAAAACAGATCAATTGAGAAAACAGGAAGAAGTTGTGTGGAACTATGAAAAAATAAGCAAAATATACAAACTGAGTAGTCCATGGGAAGATAAGCAACGTCAAGGACACTGGGAACGCAGGAGCGCCGTGGTCTCGTGGTAACGTGAGCAGCTGCGGAACAAAAGGTCCCAGGTTCAAATCTTCCATCGAGTGAAAAGTTTAATTTTTTATTTTCAGTTTATGTGACAAACTCTTATGTTTTCATCACTTTTTTGGGAGTGATTATCACATCCACAAGAAACCTATATCGGGCAAGGTAGAAGAATCTTTTTACCCCTTCGCCAAGTGTACAAGTTTGGTGGGTCGACATATTCCTGTCATGTGACGTACATGCCGTCACCAGTGTCGTATAGAATATATCAGATGTGTTTTCCTGTGGAGGAATCGGTTGACCTATGACCTTGGAATCAAATGTTTTCGGTTCCAATTGGAGAGGCACGTCCTTTCGTCTACTAATCGCACGGTTTTGCGATGCGGTCGCAAAACACAGACACTAAACTTATTACAGTGAACAAAGACGTCAATGAACGAACGGACAGATAATAACTATGCAAAAATAAAGAAAGTAAAATTTTCACTCGAGGGAAGCTTTGAACCAAGGACCTCTAGTTCAGCAGCTGCTCACGCTACCACGGGACCACTACGCTCCTGAGTTTCCTTTGTCCATTATGTTGCCTATGCGACACGTGGACTACTCAGTTTGTATATTTTGCTTATTTTTTTTCATAGTTCCACATAACTTCTTCCTGTTTTCTCAATTGATCTGTGTTCAGTCTATCAAGGCCTATCCACTGTGCCAACTTATAACTGAATCTGAGGGGGGTGCGATGGGGAGGTTCCCTTGTTAGGAATATATCGTAAGTATTTCAGCCATTTGGTGTGCATAGCCGTCTTGGAATCCGAGGCTCGGTTTTGGCACCCAGAAACTATGTTGTTGGTGTGTTTGTCGTTAACGGCTGCGGTTTTGGTCCGTCGGTGACGGCGAAAATATACAAAAAAAAAGACCCATTTTGTGGAGTTTTCCGAGTAAAGCACATGAACAAATGGTGCCTCTAGAAGTCAGATCAAACCCACTGCAAACATCAAATGCAAAAAGAAGCAACAGATTGCTCCATTTGGTAAAGCAGGAGGAAGTGTGTACTATTCATACTGTGATCGTGTACTGTAGGATAGTAACACTAAGACGATCCTTTTGTTGGGTATACGAATGGTCCCTAGCCCAAAGGCTGTGCAAAACACTTGACCGGACCTTCTTATCACCAACGGAAGCCGCTGTATGAGCAGAGGAAAATCTCGTTTTTATGCGTGGCGTTTTGTAATATACTAGGTACGTATGCTGTCGCATGCATACGGGTGGACATAAACAGTCGCTAGGTCAGTTGATAAAAATTTGTTTTCGATATTTTGTAAGTTTTATGCCTTGTTTGTCTAACTTTAAAGATACAAGTACTATACTTTTGTAAGTTCGTTACACGATATAAATAGGGAGTTAATATTCGCAAAAACACAAGAGTCTATGGTTCAAATCCCGATAGAACACATACTTCCAATGTATCGAAAATGTTCAACCCGGCGATTGCTGCACTAGTGTGTGCCCCTCTGTACGGCGCTGTGCATTGTGAGCTCTCAGAAACGGCGGGTTTGTGTGGCAGCCGCGCATATTGCCGCGCGGCGTATCGAACACGTGGATCATGTAGGAGCGGCTGCGGCTGTCCCCCGGGGCGGCGGGACTCATCTGCCGCCGCCGCCGCCGCCGCCGCCGCCGCCGCCGCCTGCCGTGTCCCCTCCCCCTCACCCCCGCCCCCGTCCATCTTCCAGCGTCCGCAGGGAGCGCCGGCCGCGCCCCATTCATGGCGAGTTCTTTCACACGAGGAAATTGCTTCGCGGCTCCACCATGGGCGCTGAGGGTCCGCGATAAAAAAAAAAGGGAAACACTACGCGTCCCGTGGCCACAAGCCTCGCCAGCGTATCCCATCTCCAGGAATAGCTTCTTATTCGCGTCTTCTTTTGCCGCCAAGTTCTGCTTACCTTCTAGCTACTGCCCACTTCATGGCGACGGTCGCCATAGAATCTGTAACTTTGTCTATTGTCAATTTGACCCTTCGTCACGTACGAGGTGATGAGCCGAACTTTTCATCTCGAATAAATTTTGATTTCTTAAAGACAGAGACAGCAAAGGACTTGGAAGAGCAGTTGAACGGAATGGACAGTGTCTTGAAAGGAGGGTATAAGATGAACATCAGCAAAAGCAAAACGAGGATAATGGAATGTAGTCGAATTAAGTCGGGTGATGCTGCGGGAATTAGATTAGGAAATGAGACACTTAAAGTAGTAAAGGAGTTTTGCTATTTGGGGAGCAAAATAACTGATGATGGTCGAAGTAGAGAAGATATAAAATGTAGACTGGCAATGGGAAAGAAAGCGTTTCTCAAGAATAAAAATTTGTTAACATCGAGTATAGATTTAAATGTCAGGAAGTCGTTTCTGAAAGTATTTGTATGGAGTGTAGCCATGTATGGAAGTGAAACGTGGACGATAAATAGTTTAGACAAGAAGAGAATAGAAGTCTTCGAAATGTGGTGCTACAGAAGAATGCTGAAGGTTGGATGGGTAGATCACATAACTAATGGGGAGGTATTGAATAGAATTGGGGAGAAGAGGAGCTTGTGGCACAACTTGACTAGAAGAAGGGATCGGTTGGTAGTACATGTTGTGAGACATCGAGGGATCACCAATTTAGTACTGGAGGGCAGCGTGGATTGTAAAAATCGTAGAGGGAGACCAAGAGATGAATACACTAAGCAGATTCAGAAGGATGTAGGTTGCGGTAGGTACTGGGAGATGAAGAAGCTTGCACAGGATAGATAGAGTAGCATGGAGAGCTGCATCAAACCAGTCTGAGCACTGAAGACCACAACAACAACATTACAAATATTTTTTCAGCTAGTTGAATAGTGATAGCACGTTATGAAACGTGTTTTCCCAATGTCATTAATCAGCGAGAGACAGGCATTAACTTCGTTGTTTTTTATAATGGACGACTCGTATTATTCTGTGGCAGGAAAATGAAAGAACCATCTGTAGCAAAGCGAAGCAGCTGTATGATTATCAAGAGTTCAGGTGGCAAGCCAGTAATAAGCAAATACGTGAAGAACGTAAGATAGTTGGATTATATTCGCTGAGGTAACGAAAGTCTTGGGAGTAATCGCGAAAGCGTTACGGAGATGATAGATAAACTCCAGTGGAAGACTCTGCAGAAGAGACGCTCAGTAGCTCGGTACGGGCTTTTGTTGAAGTTTCGAGAACATACCTTCACCGAGGAGTCAAGCAGTATATTGCTCCCTCCTACGTATATCTCGCCAAGAGACCATGAGGATAAAATCAGAGAGATTAGAGCCCAGACAGAGGCATACCGACAATCTTTCTTTCCACGAACAATACGAGACTGGAATAGAAGGGAGAACCGATAGAGGGAGTCGAAGTGCCCTGCGCCACACACCGTCAGGTGACTTGCGGAGTATGGATGTAGATGTAGAGATAGATGTAGAGCGATATGGACACACACAAATGGGTGTAGTATCGCATAAACAAGGTATAAAAAGGGCAGGTAACTGGCGGGTGGTTCATGTGAAAAGATTTCAGAGGTGATTAGGGCCGCACGACAGGAATGAAGACTTTCAGCGCAGAATGGTTGTTGCAGCCACATGCATGAGACGTACGATGTAGGAAATTGTCAGGGAATTTAATATTCTGAGATCCACAGTGCCAAGAATTTGTCGAAATACAAAATTTCTGGCATTACCACTCACCACGGGCAAAGCAGCACCCAACGGCCTTCACTCAACTACCGAGAGCAGCGGCGTTTGCTTAGACTTGTCAGTGCAAGCAGACAAGCAACATCGCGCGAAGTAACGGCGGAAATCAGTGTGGGACGTACGACGATCGCATCCGTTAGAACAGTGCGGCGAAACTGGGCGTTAATGGGCTGCGGCAGCAGACTGCAGTCGAGAGTGTCTTTGCTAACAGCACGACATAGCCTCTCCAGGGCTAGTGACCACATAGTTTGGACCCTTGACGACTGAAAAACCATCCCTGGTCAGATCAGACCCGATTTCAGTTGGTAAGAGCTGGTGACAGAGTACGGCGCAGATCCCACGAAGCCAAGGAGCCAAGTTGAAAGGCATTGCGCAAGCTGATGGCTCCATAATGGTGTGGGCTGTGCTTCCGTGGAATTGACTGGGTCCTCTGGTGCAAGTGAACCGACCATTGACCGGAAGTGGTTATGTTCGGCTACTTACGAGCCCATTTGCAGCCAATCATGAACATCATGTTCCCAAACAACAGTGGAATTTTTATGGATGACAGTGCACCAAATCAGCGGGCCACAGTTGTTCGCGGTTGATTTGAAGAACAATCTGGACAGTTCGAGCGAATGATTTCGCCAGCCAGATCCCCGGACATGAATCCAATCGAAGATTTGTTGGACGCAATCGGGAGGTCAATTCGTGCACAAAATCCTGCACCGGCAACTCTTCCGCAATTATAGACGGCTATAGAGGCAGCACTGCTCAGTATTTTTGCAGCAGACTTGCAGCGACTTGATGAGTCCATGCACGTCCGGCCGCTGCCCTACACCTGGGAAAAAAGAGGTGAGAAACATGCGGAGGTATCCCATGACTTTTGACACTTCAGTGTATTGTAGGCCTATTCAAAGGGCACTACCTTTAAGACAATACTATGGAAAGAGAACACGAAAGTAGACCAAGAGATGTCTGGTAAGATACTGCGAGAACAACTACAAAGAGCACAGAGAAACGAAAGCCCAATCATGGCACGTGTAGTAGCCGACATTCCACCAGAATTGAGATATTTTGGAGGGCATACCATCACAAAGTAGATTAAAACTGAAGAAACTGCAAAAAGGTGGGAATTTAAGGAGTTGGGACCTGGATAAACTGAAAGAACCAGAGGTTGTAGAGAGTTTCAGGGAGAGCATAAGGGAACAATTGACAGGAATGGGGGAAAGAAATACAGTAGAAGAAGAATGGGTAGCTTTGAGGGATGAAGTAGTGAAGGCAGCAGAGGATCAAGTAGGTAAAAAGACGAGGGCTAGTAGAAATCCTTGAGCAACAGAAGAAATATTGAATTTAATTGATGAAAGGAGAAAATATAAAAATGCAGTAAAAGAAGCAGGCAAAAAGGAATACAAATGTCTCAAAAATGAGATTGACAGGAAGTGCAAAATGGCTAAGCAGGGATGGCTAGAGGACAAATGTAAGGATGTAGAGGCTTATCTCACTAGGGGTAAGATAGATACTGCCTACAGGAAAATTAAAGAGACCTTTCGAGATAAGAGAACCACTTGTATGAACATAAAGAGTTCAGATGGCAACCCAGTTCTAAGCAAAGAAGGGAAAGCAGAAAGGTGGAAGGAGTATATAGAGGGTCTATACAAGGGCGATGTACTTGAGGACAATATTATGGAAATGGAAGAGGATGTAGATGAAGATGAAATGGGAGATACGATACTGCGTGAAGAGTTTGACAGAGCACTGAAAGACCTGAGTCGAAACAAGGCCCCGGGAGTAGACAACATTCCATTGGAACTACTGACGGCCTTGGGAGAGCCAGTCCTGACAAAATTCTACCATCTGGTGAGCAAGATGTATGAAACAGGCGAAATACCCTCAGACTTCAAGAAGAATATAATAATTCCAATCCCAAAGAAAGCAGGTGTTGACAGATGTGAGAATTACCGAACAATCAGTTTAATAAGCCACAGCTGCAAAATACTAACACGAATTCTTTACAGACGAATGGAAAAACTAGTAGAAGCCGACCTCGGGGAAGATCAGTTTGGATTCCGTAGAAATACTGGAACACGTGAGGCAATACTGACCTTGCGACTTATCTTGGAAGAAAGATTAAGGAAAGGCAAACCTACGTTTCTAGCATTTGTGGACTTAGAGAAAGCTTTTGACAATGTTGACTGGAATACTCTCTTTCAAATTCTAAAGGTGGCAGGGGTAAAATACAGGGAGCGAAAGGCTATTTACAATTTTTACTGTAACCAGATGGCAGTTGGAAGAGTCGAGGGACATGAAAGGGAAGCAGTGGTTGGGAAGGGAGTAAGACAGGGTTGTAGCCTCTCCCCGATGTTATTCAATCTGTATATTGAGCAAGCAGTAAAGGAAACAAAAGAAAAATTCGGAGTAGGTATTAAAATCCATGGAGAAGAAATAAAAACTTTGAGGTTCGCCGATGACATTGTAATTCTGTCAGAGACAGCAAAGGACTTGGAAGAGCAGTTGAACGGAATGGATGGTGTCTTGAAGGGAGGATATAAGATGAGCATCAACAAAAGCAAAACGAGGATAATGGAATGTAGTCGAATTAAGTCGGGTGATGTTGAGGGTATTAGATTAGGAAATGAGACACTTAAAGTAGTAAAGGAGTTTTGCTATTTGGGGAGCAAAATAACTGATGATGGTCGAAGTAGAGAGGATATAAAATGTAGACTGGCAATGGCAAGGAAAGCGTTTCTGAAGAAGAGAAATTTGTTAACATCGAGTATAGATTTAAGTGTCAGGAAGTCATTTCTGAAAGTATTTGTATGGAGTGTAGCCATGTATGGAAGTGAAACATGGACGGTAAATAGTTTGGACAAGAAGAGAATAGAAGCTTTCGAAATGTGGTGCTACAGAAGAATGCTGAAGATTAGATGCGTAGATCACATAACTAATGAGGAGGTACTGAATAGGATTGGGGAGAAGAGGAGTTTGTTGCACAACTTGACCAGAAGAAGGGATCGGTTGGTAGGACATGTTCTAAGGCATCAAGGGATCACCAATTTAGTACTGGAGGGCAGCGTGGAGGGTAAAAATCGTAGGGAGAGACCAAGAGATGAATACACTAAGCAGATTCAGAAGGATGTAGGTTGCAGTAGGTACTGGGAGATGAAGAAGCTTGCACAGGATAGAGTAGCATGGAGAGCTGCATCAAACCAGTCTCAGGACTGAAGACCACAACAACAACCATCACAAAGCTATACCGGTGGGATGCAATACAAGTGAGACAGATCAAGTACACTGACTCAGACATTATGAATAATGCAATAACTCTGATTCCAAATACGCGAGATGCCATATTTGAATATTACAGAACCACATTTCAGTACGTCGCTGTTAAAAAATATTCACGCAAATCATTTACAAAAGAATAGAAAAACTTGTAGGAGTCCACCTCGAGGAAGATCAGTTTTTGTTCCGGAAAAATGCAGTAACACGCTTGGCTGTTCTGACCCAACGACTTATCTTAGAAGACAGACTGAAGAAAGACCACCTGCATTTACAACATTTGTAGATATACAGAAAATTGATAACAAAGGTGACTTGCAAACACACTGAAATTTTGAAGATACAATGCACCCGCCAAAGAGACTGGCGTAAACGTAGAGTATCGCTTGCATAGAAACAGATAGTTTTCGCAGTGAATGGCGCACCGAACAGAAATTTTCTCCAAACGGCCGCACCAACAGCACAGAAAGCACCGCGTGTTCGTTCAGTATACTTATAACCCATAATTTGTGAGACCTAAAACAGAGTTAGGTCACTGAATTTGTCTTCTATCACCAGTAACATTTTGTGTTCTACGCAATTTACTTATGAAGCGAGAGGAGGCTGTATGTATGCCTATTCTGCCCCCTAATCTGTCTTACCTACTTTCTCATCAATCCGCGAGATATATCGAGCTGACCCCAAAACCGTTGCAGAGTGGACCGCCTCCATCGTACAGTGTTTAGCGTTTCTGCCTATTCATGCAGAGTTCTCGATGTGCAAAAAGTTACTCGATACGAAACTGCAAGCGAAATGAAACTTCCTGGCAAATTAGAACTGTGTGCCGGACCGAGACTCGAACTCGGGACCTTTGCCTTTCGCGGGCCAGTGCTCTACCAACTGAGCTACCCAAGCACGACTCACGACCCTTCCTCACAGCTTCAATTCAGCCAGTACCTCGTCTCCTACCTGCCAGGAAGTCTCATATCAGCGCACACTCCGCTGCAGAGTGAAAATCTCCGGGCCCAGAGTACAGCGCGATGTTGGTCGGCCGCCGTGTCGTCCTCTGCCACGTGTCGTCATGTAGATACGATGTGGAGGGGCATTTCTACTCAAGTGGCGCCTCAAGTGACTTCAGCAGGCTGAGTGGCCGCTGTTTCAGCCCTCCCAGTGCCGGGAATTGATCCCGGGTCCGCTGAGGACACGCGTTGGCAACTTAGCTACGGAAAGGGACGCCGCTAGCTCAAATAAGCCGAAGTGTCCTAAGTGTCGCTGCAGTCTCCGTACTCACCGTCCCAGATGCCAAACCTTACCACAGCCGAAAAGGTTACCAACACGATGGATTGTCGCCTTGACAGACACAGTGGAAATACAAACGAACAAGCTCCATTAAATAATTGATTTATGGAAAAAAGACGATAAGGCGCAGCAGTACAGAAGATACAGCAACCTCCACAATTTCCTGCAAACACCTGTGCGTGGCTACTTCAGCAGCATTAGCCCCGACTCATAATCCAACCCCCACACCCACTATCGCCCCTCTTTATGTCATACCAAAAATACAAACAGTGAACGGTAAAAGTATTATTTTTCATATTATTCTTCTGCTTATGACGTAATTAGTGTATGATATAAAATGTGGAACCGAGTACATGTGGAAAAAATGGTTCAAATGGCTTTGAGCAATATGGGACTTAACATCTGAGGTCATCAGTCGCCTAGAACTTAGAACTACTTAAACCTAACTAACCTAAGGACATTACACACATCCATGCCCGAGGCAGGATTCGAACCTGCGACCGTAGCGGTCGCGCGGTTCCAGACTGAAGCGCCTAGAACCGCTCGGCCACACCGGCGGGCCATGTGGAAAGTCTTTGTTGTTATGACAGGACGGTGCATCAGTATCAGCGTTACCAAATATAAACGCTTTACGTAGTAAAATTGAAAAAAATAGAAAAACAATTTAAAATCGCTCAAAAGAGGAAAGGCCCCTGGACCCTGATGGGATACCAGTTCGATTTTACACACAGTATACGAAGGAACTTGCATCCCTTCTTGCAGCGGTGTACCGTAGGTCTCTAGAAGAGCGTAGCGTTCCAAAGGATCGGAAAAGGGCACAGGTCATCCTCGTTTTCAAGAAGGGACGTCGAACAGATGTGCAGAACTAGAGACCTATATCTCTAACGTCGATCAGTTGTAGAATTTTGGAACACGTACACTCCTGGAAATTGAAATAAGAACACCGTGAATTCATTGTCCCAGGAAGGGGAAACTTTATTGACACATTCCTGGGGTCAGATACATCACATGATCACACTGACAAAACCACAGGCACATAGACACAGGCAACAGAGCATGCACAATGTCGGCACTAGTACAGTGTATATCCACCTTTCGCAGCAATGCAGGCTGCTATTCTCCCATGGAGACGATCGTAGAGAAGCTGGATGTAGTCCTGTGGAACGGCTTGCCATGCCATTTCCACCTGGCGCCTCAGTTGGACCAGCGTTCGTGCTGGACGTGCAGACCGCGTGAGACGACGCTTCATCCAGTCCCAAACATGCTCAATGGGGGACAGATCCGGAGATCTTGCTGGCCAGGGTAGTTGACTTACACCTTCTAGAGCACGTTGGGTGGCACGGGATACATGCGGACGTGCATTGTGCTGTTGGAACAGCAAGTTCCCTTGCCGGTCTAGGAATGGTAGAACGATGGGTTCGATGACGGTTTGGATGTACCGTGCACTATTCAGTGTCCCCTCGACGATCGCCAGTGGTGTACGGCCAGTGTAGGAGATCGCTCCCCACACCATGATGCCGGGTGTTGGCCCTGTGTGCCTCGGTCGTATGCAGTCCTGATTGTGGCGCTCACCTGCACGGCGCCAAACACGCATACGACCATCATTGGCACCAAGGCAGAAGCGACTCTCCTCGCTGAAGACGACACGTCTCCATTCGTCCCTCCATTCACGCCTGTCGCGACACCACTGGAGGCGGGCTGCACGATGTTGGGGCGTGAGCGGAAGACGGCCTAACGGTGTGCGGGACCGTAGCCCAGCTTCATGGAGACGGTTGCGAATGGTCCTCGCCGATACCCCAGGAGCAACAGTGTCCCTAATTTGCTGGGAAGTGGCGGTGCGGTCCCCTACGGCACTGCGTAGGATCCTACGGTCTTGGCGTGCATCCGTGCGTCGCTGCGGTCCGGTCCCAGGTCGACGGGCACGTGCACCTTCCGCCGACCACTGGCGACAACATCGATGTACTGTGGAGACCTCACGCCCCACTTGTTGGGCAATTCGGCGGTACGTCCACCCGGCCTCCCGCATGCCCACTATATGCCCTCGCTCAAAGTCCGTCAACTGCACATACGGTTCACGTCCACGCTGTCGCGGCATGCTACCAGTGTTAAAGACTGCGATGGAGCTCCGTATGCCACGGCAAACTGGCTGACACTGACGGCGGCGGTGCGCAAATGCTGCGCAGCTAGCGCCATTCGACGGCCAACACCGCGGTTCCTGGTGTGTCCGCTGTGCCGTGCGTGTGATCATTGCTTGTACAGCCCTCTTGCAGTGTCCGGAGCAAGTATGGTGGGTCTGACACACCGGTGTCAATGTGTTCTTTTTTCCATTTCCAGGAGTGTATTATGTTCGAGTATAATGACTTCTCTGGAGACTAGAAACCTACTCTGAAGGAGTGAGCATGGGTTTCGAAAAAGACGATTGTGTGAAACCCAGCTCGCGCTATTCGTCCACGAGACTCAGAGGGCCATAGACACGGGTTCACAGGTAGATGCCGTGCTTCTTCACTTCCGCAAGGCGTTTGATACAGTTCCCCACAGTCGTTTAATGAACAAAGTAAGAACATATGGACTATCGGACCAATTCTGTGATTGGATTGAAGAGTTCCTAGATAACAGAACGCAGCATGTCATTCACAATGGAGAGAAGTCTTCCGAAGTAAGAGTGATTTCAGGTGTGCTACGGGGGAGTGTAGTAGGACCGTTGCTATTCACAATATACATAAATCAACTTGTGGATGACATCAGAAGTTGACTGAGGTTTTTTGCGGATGATGCTGTAGTATATCGAGAGGTTGTAAAAATGGAAAATTGTACGGAAATGCAGGAGGATCTGCAACGAATTGACGCATGGTGCAGGGAATGGCAATTGAATCTCAATGTAGGCAAGTGTAATGTGCTGCGAATACATAGAAAGATAGATCCCTTATCATTTAACTACAAAATAACAGGTCAGCAACTGGAAGCAGTTAATTCCATAAATTATCTGGGAGTAGGCATTAGGAGTGATTTAAATGGAATGACCATATAAAATTAATCGTCGGTAAAGCAGATCTCAGACAGATTCATTGGAAGAATTCTAAGGAAATGCAATCCGAAAACAAAGCAAGTAGGTTACAGTACACTTGTTCGCCCACTGGTTGAATACTGCTCAGCAGTGTGGGATCCGTACCAGATAGGGTTGATAGAAGAGATAGAGAAGATCCAACGGAGAGCAGCGCGCTTCGTTACAGGATCATGTAGTAGTCGCGAAAGCGTTACGGAGATGATAGATAAACTCCAGTGGAAGACTCTGCGGGAGAGACGCTCAGTAGCTCGGTACGGGCTTTTGTTAAAGTTTCGAGAACATACCTTCACCGAAGAGTCAAGCAGTATATTGCTCCCTCCTACGTATACCTCGCGAGGAGACCATGAGGATAAAATCAGAGAGATCAGAGCCGAATCAGAGGTATACCGACAATCCTTCTTTCCACGAACAATACGAGACTGGAATAGAAGGGAGAACCGATAGAGGTACTCAAGGCACCCTCCGCCACACACCGTCAGGTGGCTTGCGGAGTATGGATGTAGGTGTAGAAAATTCACTGCCACGCTCTTTCTTGTTGTGGAGTAGACCAACCACGACCGTTTGTTCAGGGAAAACATAAAAATTCACACATATGACGATAGTTTTAACGAGAATGTAGAAAGCCTCGGGGTAAATGTATCCTAGATTACTGTCCCGCAGCGAACGAACGCCGCAGAAACATGGGGAGATCCACGGCGGTAATGAGAGAGAAAAAGTACTGTGTCGTTGGCGCGACAGATACATACTATGTCGGTGCACAAGTCCGTGGCGTTTTTCCAAGTCCAGTAAATACAACAGATACACACAACAGAGACTTTAATTATCAGTAATATGCCCTCTTTCACCATCTACAACAGTGTGCCAACGCTGGGAAACTTCTCGATTCCGCGACTGAAGAAATGACTTTGTTTTGAGGCAAAGAACTCGTCGAGCCGTGTTCGGTGCGCATTTTCATCCGGAAAGGCAGTTCCTTGAAAGATGTTCGACAGTGAGCGGAAAAAGTTGAAATCCGATGGCGCAAGTTTAGGTGAATGACTTCCCAAGACAACTCCTGTACAGTGCCTTTTGTCAGTATAGCAGAATATGGGCGAGCGTTATCGCGGAGCTGCATCACTTCACGCAGTTTTCCTGGTTGCTGTTCTTGGATTGCGTCTGCAGGACGTCTCACTTGTTGACAGTAGATATCAGCAGTGAGGAACTAATTCGCTGCCGCACTAGATGCATAACATTGTCGTTTGTGGATGCGCGCAGGTCTTTGTACTCAAAGTTCCTGCTTTGTTTGGGCACAACCTTTCCTTTCTTTTCCTTATGTTATCATCAAGGCACCAATTCTTGTGACCAGTAACGGTGCAAGGTAGGAATGATCGGTGTTGTTCACGAGCCGAGGAAGCGGAGGTGCACATAGTCTCCCGCTGATTCTTCAACCTTCCCTATTGAATGCAAATGTCACGCGATTACGGAATGATCACAGTTCATCAAATTTGCCATTTCTAGAGTACAGTGGTGTGGATAGTTGTGGATTAACACATTTAAACGATCTTCTTCAAACTTTTCATCGAGTAAAACAGAAGTGATTTCTGGCGTTCCCCAAGGTAGTAGCCGGCCGGCGTGGCCATGCGGTTCTGGTCGCTACAGTCTGGAACCGAGCGACCGCTACGGTCGCAGGTTCGAATCCTGCCTCGGGCATGGATGTGTGTGTGATGTTCTTAGGTTAGTTAGGTTTAATTAGTTCCAAGTTCTAGGCGACTGATGACCTCTGAAGTTAAGTCGCATAGTGCTCAGAGCCATTTGAACCCAAGGTAGTGTTATAGGCCCTTTGCTGTTCCTTATCTATATAAACGATTTTGGAGACAATCTGGGCAGCCGTCTCCGGTTGTTTGCGGATGACGCTGTCGTTTATAGACGAATAAAGTCATCAGAAGATCAAAACAAACTGCAAAACGATTTAGAAAAGATATCTGAATGGTGCGAAAAGTGGCAGTTGATCCTAAATAACGACGAGTGTGAGGTCATCCACATGAGTGCTAAAAGGAACTCGTTAAACTTCGGTTACACGATAAATCAGTCTAATCTAAAAGCCGTAAATTTAACTAAATACCTAGGTATTACAATTACGAACAACTTAAATAGGAAGGAACATAAAGAAAATGTTGTGGGGAAGGCTAACCAAAGACTGCGTTTTATTGGCAGGACACTTAGAAAATGTAGCAGACCTACTAAGGAGACTGCCTACACTACGCTTGTCAGTCCTCTTTTAGAATACTGCTGCGCGGTGTGGGATCCTTACCAGATAGGGCTGACGGAGTACATCGAAAAACCAGAATGAGATTTTCACTCTGCAGCGGAGTGTGCGCTGATACGAAACTTCCTGGCAGATTAAAACTGTGTGCCCGACCGAGACTCGAACTCGGGACCTTTGCCTTTCGCGGGCAAGTGCTCTACCAACTGAGCTACCGAAGCACGACTCACGCCCGGTACTCACAGCTTTACTTCTGCCAGTACCTCGTCTCCTACCTTCCAAACTTTACAGAAGCTCTCCTGCGAACCTTGCAGAACTGGCACTCCTGAAAGAAAGGATATTGCGGAGACATGGCTTAGCCACAGCCTGGGGGATGTTTCCAGAATGAGATTTTCACTCTGCAGCGGAGTGTGCGCTGATATGAAACTTCCTGGCAGATTAAAACTGTGTGCCCGACCGAGACTCGAACTCTTTTACATCGAAAAAGTTCAAAGAAAGGCAGCACGTTTTGTATCGTTGCGAAATATGGGAGAGAGTGTCACAGAAATGATACAGGATTCGGGATGGAAATGTTTAAAAGAAAGGCGTTTTTCGTTGTGACGGAATTCCAATCACCAACTTTCTCCTCCGAATGCGAAAATATTTTGTTGATACCGACTTACATAGGGAGGAACGATCACCGAGATAAAATAACGGAAATCAGAGCTCGTACGGAAAGATATAGGTGTTCGTACTTTCCGCGCTCTATACGAGATTGGAATAATAGAGAATTGTGAAGGTGGTTCGGTGAATTCTCTGCCAGGCACTTAAATGTGATTTGGAGAGTATCGATGTAGATGAAGATCTTCCTGAACGTGAAAAAGTCACTAATGTCAAAATTGCCGTGCTCTGTCCAGTAGCATTATCCTGATGCACGGCGCAAATGTTTCTGGATGCTTCCGCTGCTGTCATCAAGTTACTGAACTCATACAGAAGAATATGTCGGAAATGTTCCAATTGCTCCATTTTCTAGCGTCCACAGCCCCGCTCTCTAACGCCAAACGACAAAATGATTTGTGAACTCAAACAGCAACAGTGAAGTACAAATGAAACATTACGATGGATTAATAAACCATAGCAACCGGTATACCAACATGCAAAACAAAAACGTTACGAACTATTGCACCAACCTAATTTCCTGCCACGAGCTCGAGTCCAGTGCGACACAAGTATTGGAATGTGAACCAGCCACTCGTGCTGCAGAAACTTCACAAAAATCGTAAAACAAACGTCTGCCGAATATCTCGAGACGAAGGTGAACAGGCAATGCACCAGCCAATAGCCAGTAGATTTAGTAAATCTCACGTTGTTCATTCTTTAGAACGAGACCATTCGTAGTCACAGTTACCAGCTCCTTCCCATGTGTAATGTATTTGTTTATAAGCCTCATACCATTATTACTGATAGTTTCCATAACTAATAATGTTCTTGAATAACCTTCATGAGGTTTTTCTCTAAAGGTTTACTATTTTTCTGCCTCAAAAGGAACTTTGTTCTTGGTTATCTTGTTTTGCATATCTACCTAGCAGATCAAAGAAAAAATGAACAACAGCGCATCGACATAAAAATGAAAATAACTGCAGCACTGCAAGTTTCTTTGTAACTTCTTACGTGTAATCTCCTTTCTTGTGAGTGAAGTTGCGACACCTACGAAATGGCTCTAAGCACTATGGGACTAAACATCTGAGGTCATGAGTCCCCTAGACTTAGACCTAAGTAAACCTAACTAACCTAAGGACATCACACACATCGATGCTTAAGGCAGGATTCGAATCTGCGACCGTAGCAGCCGCGTGGGTTCCAGACTGAAGCGGCTAGAACCGCTTGGGCACTCCGGCCGGCCTAGTCCTCGTCCAGCACATAGTTCCAATCGTGTAGGAAACTTCATAAACACACACACACTGCGCAGCCTCAAGTGTTGTTTCTGTAAAAAGATTTTTCAGAGACCGCTACCAGTCACAGATTTTGGTTCATTTACATAAATTTCCGGGTTAGTCCTCGTTGAAAAAAAGGTTAAAATGGCTCTGAGCGCTGTGGGACTTAACATCTGAGGTCATCAGTCCCCTAGAACTTATACCTAACAAACCGAAAGGCATCACACACATCCATGCCCGAGGCAGGATTCGAACCTGCGACCGTAGCAGCCGCGTGGTTCCAGACTGAAGCGCCTAGAACCTCTCAGCCACAGCGGCCGGCAGATCAATATGTTTCAGCCGAAAACAAGACGACAGGTGATTGTTCGTCCGTATATATTTTAGCTGTCACATTTCCCCACGACCTTTCAGGTCCCTTTCTGTCGTGTTGGAGTAGAAGAGAACGGTATACAGCTTGCGGTTACTTCGCTCTTGAATTGCCGAAACAAATCACGTCGCTGCGTTCCTGTAGTTTCCTCTCCCCAGGGATGGTAGCGTGCAGCCTGAAACGACAGATAAGGCAGGCCGGGTATACGGGGACAGATAGGTTGCCGGCTGCCTCCGTAATGCCAAGTACGCCAGAACGGCGAGGCGTGTCGCAACACGAAGCATGCTGCCCGCCGTTTGTGTAACACCGGCTGCGTCCACATCGCGTGTCGTCGTGATACACCTCGTGACGAAAGCGGAGCAGAACCGTTAGCAGCCGTTCAAGCAAGATCAAATATGCTCGTTCCGATTCAGTAGTGTTACGTCTACCGTTTCGGTCAACACGTCGGTATCCACGGTCGATTTGCCTGTGATAGGAAGACGATTAATTAGGAAGTGGGTAGTTCTGCTGGCTTTTCCGCAAAAAGAAAATAAAAAAATCCTGTAAACATATATTTAACAGACACCTTGCAACCTCCCCACAGATAAATTTATTAACCTACCAACAGTTTATTATTCCGTAACCTCACAATAATAACGTGACTAATCTCTGAATAAAATTTTGGCTCACATATAACCAACCTTTCAATAATTTACTGTGAATTTAAACTGGTAAATTTGGACGTCAGCAGTGCTGCGTCATGGCCCTGAAGGATAATTCTGAATAAATTGAAAATTCTTACCTCCATAAGGTCGCCGGAAAACGCGTATACAGGGTGTTACAAAAAGGTACGGCCAAACTTTCAGGAAACATTCCTCACACACAAATAAAGAAAAGATGTTATGTGGACATGTGTCCGGACACGCTTACTTTCCATGTTAGAGCTCATTTTAGTTTCGTCCACCTACGCTCAATGGAGCACGTTATCATGATTTCATACGGGATACTCTACCTGTGCTGCTAGAACATGTGCCTTTACAAGTACGACACAACATGTGGTTCATGCACGATGGAGCTCCTGCACATTTCAATCGAAGTGCTCGTACGCTTCTCAACAACAGATATATATAGGGTGAGTCACCTAACGTTACCTCTGGATATATTTCGTAAACCACATCAAATACTGACGAATCGATATATATATATATATATATATATATATATATATATATATATATATATATATATATATATAATCCCAGGCCTACGAGAAAGACAGGCCGAGGCGCGTATGTCACGAAGGTAGACGTGCTCCCGCTCGCTCAACTCAGCAGACAAACTACGTCTCTACACCTGTACGTACGTACGAACGAGAATTAAATCTTCTACCGGAATCCGCTAGTATTTAGCCTTACTGTTAGTAGTCCTACAACGATCGGAAGTCCATAGGCGTACTTATAATTTGTTTCGTCTGTACTGGACTACACTAGAAGTAAAATCATGACAAAATGACTATCAGTTACATAAGGCACCACTTCTTTTCTGAAATGACGACTGTTAAGCAGAAGAGACTAAACGCTATAGAGAAGCCGTTATACCATTTGTATCGAGTACTGACGTTAAATTTTGTTGTGGTACTGTTGATCATAATAGCAGAGTCCAGTAGAAGATGCAGTTCTCGTTAGGACGTACACGCCCAGCTGTGCGAGTTAACAGGTTTAGAAACGTATTTGGTCTGCTGAGCTGAGCGGGCGAACGAGTTCAGGCCTGCCTTCGTGTCGTACGCGCCGCATCCTGTCTTTCTCGTGGGCCTCGCTCCAGTTCAGACTGATGCGCTGTTTCCTTGCAGTGCAAGCACGGAAAATGGTCTCAGAGAACGTGATCGCGGGCAATCGCTAAGGCTCGGAATATGCCCCATAGATACCACGATCAAACACAGAGCTGCAAGGTACTGGTTAAAGGTGGGGAGACTAGATAAGGTACACACAATAACCGGTGTGCCGATAGAGACGACACGTCACCTTAAAAGCTGGCGTTTGGATACATGGCAAGGTGAGTGGGATGTAAGTGATAAGGGACGTAGACCTCACGACTTCCTGACATAAGGGAGCGGTTGAGAAGGAGACATATCGATCCCAGCCGAGGTATGGTACATTTATTAACCGGACACGGACCTTATCCCACAAACTTAAACCGCGTGAGTCTGAGGCAGACACCTACATGCACATGCGGGGAAGAAGGTTCCCCAGAACACACTGTCTTTTTCTGCGGTCAATACACGAACAATAGACATACACTACACTTAGATTACACAGATACAGACATAGATATATACACAGCAATAAGAGACGAAGAACAATGGGCACAATTAAACGCAGTGACAAACAGTATTTCAAAAACAACGCATGAAGAGTACACGCGGACACGACATTGCAGACGTGCCTATGTGCAGCGTAACAACAATCTCCAGAGGGTGGACAGCGATACCCACAGTGACAGCGAAAATAGTGACAAGGAGGAGGAACAGGAGGAGGAAGCTGAGATGTGACAGTAAATAAGCAAAAGTGCTGGCGATCTAGCCAAGAAAACACCAAATACTGTACATGGATGGGCACCTACAGTAGTTAATACATAGGATTAGTAATAAATAGGATAAGCAACATTATTTCCGTACTAATAACCATTTGTGTGTGTGTGTGTGTGTGTGTGTGTGTGTGTGTGTGTGTGTGTGTGTGTGTGTGTGTGTGTGACTGGCGGTCAACGGCTCGAAGAAACCATTCCGAGGTATTCACCGTCAGTCACATTCGGCGATGGTACTAACAGATCTCTCCTCTATCCTATCTTCTTTTTATATTAAAAAAGAAAACAAAATTTTCTTTATATTTCAATCTTAAATTGTTATTTTGAAAATATTCTTTGTAAATGTTGTAGATAAAACAAAAGAAAAGAAAACTGTAAAAAAGATGAAAAACGAAAATTGTAAGATGTACGACCTGTTTTAAACATCAGGTAACAGGTCTATAATTTGGCAATGAATAAATAAGGCTTGTCGTTAACGTCAATACATTTTAATCTGCACCGTACAGTGTGTGGTGGAGGCTATTTTGTCTACCTCAGTCGTATCTCCGTTTTTCTCCTCCAGTTGCGAATGGTTTTCGGGAAGAAAGATTGCTGGTAAGCCTCCGGCGTGAGCTCGAATCTCTCTAATTTTATCTCCGTGGTCTTTTCAGGAGGTTTACGTAGGAGGAAGTAATATACTGGCTGACTATTCTAGTTAAGGCGCGCTCTCGGAACTTGGGTTTCACAGAGATGAAGAACGCCTTTTTTTTTTATTTGCAGCGTCTGCCAGGAATCGACCGAGCACCTCCGTGACGGTTTTGCGCTTATCAAACGAACCTCTCACCAAATGCGCCGCCCTCTTCGGATCTTCTCTATTTCCTTCATCGATCCTGTCTCGTCTGGATCGGAAGCTGACGAGCAATATTAAATTAGTGGTAGAACGAGGGTTTTATGGGTGAACTACGCTTCCTAAGGACTCCGCCAATGAATCTGAGTCTGACGCATAGCATACCTGCGATTTGTTTCAAGTGGATATTCCACTTTAAATCTCCACGTACGCATACTCCTAGATTTTTATGGACGGGAGTTCTCGCAGTGATGGTTCTGCAGCGCGTCTCTTTGTCTATGTGTAGGAAATCGTTGCATTTGTTTGTAATGAGGATTAGTTATCAGCCTCTGCATCAAGCGTCGGTCCTCTGCAGATCTTCCTGAATGGCGCTACTGTTTTCTAGCGTTGCGAGTTCTCTGTATGCGTCATCATCATCCTGGATAAACCTCATGGGACTTTAGATATATATTGACGAGGAGGACAAAGCAGTATAACAGTGATGACGGAAAAGTTGATGGAGCATGCAGGCACAATACTAAAGCTGAATAAATCGATGGGATGCAAATTATGGAACGATGTAAACGAGGCAGAGCGGAGTGGGGATCAAGTGTGCATCTGCAAAGAGCACACAGTAAAATCTCAATGACGATCCGGATAAATGTTCTAATAAGTAGCGATGTCTAAGATATTCGGAAAAATACGAGGGCAGTTCAATAAGTAATGCAACACATTTTTTTTTCTGAAACAGGGGTTGCTTTATTCAGCATTGAAATACACCAGGTTATTCCCCAATCTTTTAACTACACAACACTATTTTTCAACGTAATCTCCATTCAATGCTATGGCCTTACGCCACCTTGAAATGAGGGCCTGTATGCCTGCACGGTACCATTCCACTGGTCGATGTCGGAGCCAACGTCGTACTGCATCAATAACTTCTTCATCATCCGCGTAGTGCGTCCCACGGATTGCGTCCTTCAGTGGGCCAAACATATGGAAATCCGACGGTGCGAGATCGGGGCTGTAGGGTGCATGAGGAAGAACAGTCCACTGAAGTTTTGTGAGCTCCTCTCGGGTGCGAAGACTTGTGTGAGGTCTTGCGCTGTCATGAAGAAGGAGAAGTTCGTTCAGATTTTTGTGCCTACGAACACGCTGAAGTCGTTTCTTCAATTTCTGAAGAGTAGCACAATACACTTCAGAGTTGATCGTTTGACCATGGGGAAGGACATCGAACAGAATAACCCCTTCAGCGTCCCAGAAGACTGTAACCATGACTTTACCGGCTGAGGGTATGGCTTTAAACTTTTTCTTGGTAGGGGAGTGGGTGTGGCGCCACTCCATTGATTGCCGTTTTGTTTCAGGTTCGAAGTGATGAACCCATGTTTCATCGCCTGTAACAATCTTTGACAAGAAATTGTCACCCTCAGCCACATGACGAGCAAGCAATTCCGCACAGTTGGTTCTCCTTTGCCCTTTATGGTGTTCGGTTAGACAACGAGGGACCCAGCGGGAACAAACCTTTGAATATCCCAACTGGTGAACAATTGTGACAGCACTACCAACAGAGATGTCAAGTTGAGCACTGAGTTGTTTGATGGTGATCCGCCATTGCAGGAGTCACAGCTGTGCACGGCCGGCCCGCACGCGGGAGATCAGACAGTCTTGCTTGACCTTGCGGCGATGATGACACACGCTTTGCCCAACGACTCACCGTGCTTTTGCCCACTGCCAGATCACCGTAGACATTCTGCAAGCGCCTATGAATATGTGAAATGCCCTGGTTTTCTGCCAAAAGAAACTCGATCACTGCCCATTGTTTGCAACGCACATCCGTTACAGACGCCATTTTAACAGCTCCCTACAGCGCTGCCACCTGTCGGAAGTCAATGAAACTATACGAGACGAAGCGGGAATGTTTGAAAATATTCCACAAGAAATTTCCGGTTTTTTCAACCAAAATTGGCCGAGAAAAAAAAAGTGTTGCATTACTTATTGAACTGCCCTCGTACAAAGAAACACCAACTTTGCGAGAACTTCACAGCTTTTGTTTTGCAGAACAAGGGTATCATGAAAACTGTGTCAAAAGTTGATCTGTACATGGGATTTGGTTTAAAAAGGTTTGAGAATAAACGATTCGCCATCAGAGAATGAGATTACGTAATTTCATGACAGGCATACTGCGTTAGATTTTTTAGAACATTGGAGCTAGTGCTTCATTCAGATGAAACGTGAAATCACCCTCATTATACTGAGAATGAATGTTGTCACAGTGACAGTGTGTGAGAATGACATTTTCACTTTGCAGCGGAGTGTGCTCTGATATGAAACTTCCTGGCAGATTAAAAGTGCGTGCCGGACCGAGACTCGAACTCGGGACCTTTGCCTTTCGCGGGCAAGTACTCTACCAACTGAGCTACCCAAGCACGAGTCACGCCCCGTCCTCACACCTTCACTTCTGCCAATACCTCGTCTCCTACCTTCCAAACTTTACAGAGGCTCTCATGCGAACCTTGCAGAACTAGCACACAGTTTTAATCTGCCAGGAAGTTTCATATAAGCGCACAATCCGCTGCAGAGTGAAAATCTCATTCTAGACACATCCCCGAGGCTGTGGCTAAGCCATGTCTCCGCAATATCCTTTCTTTCAGGAGTGCTCGTCCTGCAAGGTTCGCAGGAGAGCCTCTGTTAAGTTTGGAAGGTAGGAGACGAGATACTGGCAGAAGTGAAACTGTGAGGACGGGGCGTGAGTCGTGCTTGGGTAGCTGAGATGGTAGAGCACTTGCCCGCGAAAGGCAAAGGTCCTGAGTTCGAGTCTCGGTCCGGCACGCAGTTTTAATCTGCCAGGAAGTTTCAGTATGTGAGAAGTTTACAAACAGAAGTTTTGGTCAGTAGCTGTTGTTATATGCAGAGCAATGGCGTTTAGCGCTATAGCGCGTAACAGCGCTCGACTTTTGGGTGTTCTGGAGTGAACGTCATTACCAATTGATTCCCTGTTGTTCGGACTAAACAAGAGGGCAAGAAGGTGCTGTCGCCCTGCACAGGTCTTCAGATCAGTTTGCCGGGTAATGACAACAAAACACTCGCCGTAACGTCGGCCATGCCGTGAACACCGCAACCGTGCGCTTCCGTCGTGTACCCAGCAGGACTCAATGAGGCGAGTGTCGCAGTGGCTACCACGCCGGACACACAGTCCGGAGGAGCGGAGGTCAGATTAAGTTTTTCGTGGTTTTTCTGAGGAAATTAAGGTGAGTGTCTGAATGGTTATCTCGAGAAGTAAACAGTTCCTCAGTGTAGCTCTACAGTTCGTCGCGTCACGCCGGAAGGCGACCCAGTTTTCGGCTATTCTACGCATCCCCACTCCATTACCCATCTGTAGCCAATGAGATTTTTTTCCCTTCCCTGGCGGCTAACCGAGCGAGGTGGCGCAGTGGTTACCGCACTGTACTCGCATTCGGGAAGACGACGGTTCAATCCCGCGTCCGGCCATCCTGACTTGGGTTTTTCGCGATTTCTCTAAATCGCTAAGGGCAAATGCCGGGATTGTTGCATTGAAAGGGCACGGCCGACTTCCTTCCCCGTCCTTCCCTAATCCGATGAGACCGATGACCTCGCTGTTTGGTCTCCTCTCACAACCCACCCAGCCCGCTGGCGCCCAGCTGTGGGCAGTACACTGAGGTGATCATCACGGGACGGCTCCTGTTGTCATCTCGATCTTCCTCCTGCCCGGCGTAATGCAGCAACGCGACGTGGCAAGAAGTCGCGAATAAGTCCCCTGCAGAAATACGGAGCCATGTTGCCTCTGTGACCGTCCATAATTGCGAAAGTGTTGCCGGTGCAGGATTTTGTGCGCGAACTCCCCTCTCGATTACGTCACATAAACGTTAAGGTGGGATTCACGTCGGGCGATACAGTTGGCCAGATCACTCGCTCGAACTGTCAAGAATGTTCCCCAAACCAAACGCGAACAATTGCGGGCTGCTGACGCGGTGCGTTCTCATCCATAAAAATTCCATCCTTGTCTGGGTGCACTACGTCCGGGAAAGGCTGCAAATGGCTTCCAAATGGCCGAATATAACCAGAGGACCCAGCCCATTCCATGCAAACACAGCCCATACCATTACGTAGTGGTCACTAACTCGCACAGTGATTTGTTGACTATTGGGGTCCATGCCACTCGAACCCCACTATCAGCTCTTACCGACTGAAATCTGCACTCATCTGACCAAACCATGGTTTTCCAGGCATCCAGAGTCCAACCGACATGGTCACGAGGCCAGGTTAGGCGCTGCAGGTGATGTGCTGTCAGCAAAGGCACTCGAGTCGGTCGTGTTCTGCCATAGCCCATCAACGGCCAGTTTCGCCGCACTGACCACTGGGGTACGATCGTCGTACGTCCCACATTGATTTCTGCCGTTATTTTAGGCATTGTTGCTTGTCTGTTAGCACTGACAACTCCAACCAAACGCCGCTGCTCTCGGTCGTTAAAGGGGCTCCGGAACGCCCTACACTTGCAATGTTAAAATAACGCTATAAATTACATCTTTCCTCACAAAGTATTTGAGGTAGGAAGTTGAACTTTTTACAGATTATTTATTGGAATATGGGCTACAACTTAACACAGGGATTTTACAAAATTTTAGTTCAGTTATTAAAGATGATTTTTTTTCAATTGTAATGAAAATTCACAACATTTTTTTGCAATTTTTTATTTATATATTCAAAAATATACAGTTTTTTGGAAAAAGGCTGTGTTAAATTATGCAGAAGGTACTGTGTAACATTTACTGAAAGTTTGAAACAAATATGTTTGGAAGATCCTTAGAAAACATGTAATTAGTATGAGAAAATAAAAGTTTTGGGAATCGAGCGACAAAGATTGGATTAACTTTTTAGTGCATTCCACGTCCGTAGGATGGATTATCTTCATCCTCTGCAAACTCCTCCTGCAGCTTCCTCTTGTTCCTCCTCCTGTTTACTCTTGCTTGTATTTCTAGACTCTTTACAGCCCCGTCTGCAGCCCGAAGGCGTTCCTTGTCTAAAGCAAGCATCGCTCGTACCATGTTAGAACCCATCTTCATTCCCATATTTCTAAATACCTTGCACCTTACAATGTTGCCATCATTGAAAGTCGCAACAGCATCATACACACCAAAGTGAAGTGTTTCTATTCCAACAAATAGAGTCTTGGGGATTCTCGACCATATAACACTATTTACACTTTCATTGGGGTTTTGAGTTTTTCCGTGAATACACTTTTTCAACAGTTCAGGTGCTGCTAAGTCTCTGAAAATAGGTTTTATCACCTCCATTATTGCATGAGGCAGACTATGCTTATGAGTGTACACTTCACCAGTTAGCAATCCTTTGTTATATTTACACCAACTGTCTTCTTCTTTGGGACACAAGCTATGTTGGGGATTTTCATCGTCTTTATTGTTTACAGTAATAACACATACCTTTGGCTTTCCAACATTTCTCCTTTTCTTAAAAGCCTTCAGAGGATTTCTAATAACTTTACTTTTACTCATTATTATACTTCAACAAAACAGAGACTCAAGAAACAGAATTAATTACGAATATTTTCGAGATAACGACAGAGTAAATAGACATGAAACAATCGACAGTCACACCAGCGATATATATTGTACCATCACAGGTTAGCCACAACACATACTTTATCTCACATCACTAAAATGTACCTGATGAACACGGACGTTAATAATAACACCATTTGACAGCAGTTTAACAGCGCCACAGTGGGTCACGCCCATGTAGAACACATTTAAAAAAAAATTTAAAAATAGTTGTAGTCTTCGGAATTGAATAAATTATATATCTATTAAAAGGTAATAGTCTGCAGATTCAGAAAACGCAAAAAAGTAAAAATTGAACTTTTCATGATTCTGAGCCTTTCCGGAGCCCCTTAAACTAACTTATGCTAAGGACGACACACACGCCCATGCCCGAGGCAGGACTCGAACCTCCGACGGGGGGAGCCGCAAGGAACTGTGACAAGGCGCCTAGGACCGCGCGGCAAATGAGTAATGTCGTCATACTGTGGATCTCGTAATATTGAATTCTTCAACGATTTCCGAAATGGCATGTCCCATGCGCCCAAATCCGTCTACCATTCCGCGTTCAAAGTCTGTCAGTTGCCGTCGTGCGGCCATAGTCACGTCGGAAACCGATTTCACAGGAATCAACTGAGTACGAATAGAGATCGGCCAATGCACTGCCCTATTATACCTTTTGTCTGCGATACTACCGCCACCTGCGTAAGTGTCTACCGCTATCCCATGACTTTTGTCCCCTCAGTGTATTGCCCTCCCGCAGACTGCAGTGTTGCCATCCGTCATAGCCGATACGGTTTCATTCACAGAGTGATCGAAGTATTCACTGCAGCTGAACTGTCGTTAATACACTCCTGGAAATGGAAAAAAGAACACATTGACACCGGTGTATCAGACCCACCATACTTGCTCCGGACACTGCGAGAGGGCTGTACAAGCAATGATCACACGCACGGCACAGCGGACACACCAGGAACCGCGGTGTTGGCTGTCGAATGGCGCTAGCTGCGCAGCATTTGTGCACCGCCGCCGTCAGTGTCAGCCAGTTTGCCGTGGCATACGGAGCTCCATCGCAGTCTTTAACACTGGTAGCATGCCGCGACAGCGTGGACGTGAACCGTATGTGCAGTTGACGGACTTTGAGCGAGGGCGTATAGTGGGCATGCGAGAGGCCGGGTGGACGTACCGCCGAATTGCTCAACACGTGGGGCGTGAGGTCTCCACAGTACATCGATGTTGTCGCCAGTGGTCGGCGGAAGGTGCACGTGCCCGTCGACCTGGGACCGGACCGCAGCGACGCACGGATGCACGCCAAGACCGTAGGATCGTACGCAGTGCCGTAGGGGACCGCACCGCCACTTCCCAGCAAATTAGGGACACTGTTGCTCCTGGGGTATCGGCGAGGACCATTCGCAACCGTCTCCATGAAGCTGGGCTACGGTCCCGCACACCGTTAGGCCGTCTTCCGCTCACGCCCCAACATCGTGCAGCCCGCCTCCAGTGGTGTCGCGACAGGCGTGAATGGAGGGACGAATGGAGACGTGTCGTCTTCAGCGATGAGAGTCGCTTCTGCCTTGGTGCCAATGATGGTCGTATGCGTGTTTGGCGCCGTGCAGGTGAGCGCCACAATCAGGACTGCATACGACCGAGGCACACAGGGCCAACACCCGGCATCATGGTGTGGGGAGCGATCTCCTACACTGGCCGTACACCACTGGTGATCGTCGAGGGGACACTGAATAGTGCACGGTACATCCAAACCGTCATCGAACCCATCGTTCTACCATTCCTAGACCGGCAAGGGAACTTGCTGTTCCAACAGGACAATGCACGTCCGCATGTATCCCGTGCCACCCAACGTGCTCTAGAAGGTGTAAGTCAACTACCCTGGCCAGCAAGATCTCCGGAACTGTCCCCCATTGAGCATGTTTGGGACTGGATGAAGCGTCGTCTCACGCGGTCTGCACGTCCAGCACGAACGCTGGTCCAACTGAGGCGCCAGGTGGAAATGGCATGGCAAGCCGTTCCACAGGACTACATCCAGCATCTCTACGATCGTCTCCATGGGAGAATAGCAGCCTGCATTGCTGCGAAAGGTGGATATACACTGTACTAGTGCCGACATTGTGCATGCTCTGTTGCCTGTGTCTATGTGCCTGTGGTTCTGTCAGTGTGATCATGTGATGTATCTGACCCCAGGAATGTGTCAATAAAGTTTCCCCTTCCTGGGACAATGAATTCACGGTGTTCTTATTTCAATTTCCAAGAGTGTATTTAGTGATAACGTTATAGCTGTGTAAACACTGTAGTGTGATATGTAAATAAACATTTCAGGAGACAGCAGTAGACGTGAAGCACCGCACAAGGAGGCGAAGTGCATTATTGACTTATCTTTATAACTTTTTCAGACTTGAACCTGAAAGCAGGACTCCTATTGTTGACATTTTGAAGGCACTTGAACGGACGCTGGTGGTCTCGGTAAGGAAACCGTAGAGCGAATTATGAACAAAATATCCAAGCTGTAGGTACGTTAGGAACCGTTGATTGCGTGCCGCTTGGAAATAACCTGATTGGAAGAAACGTGTACCACACCAAAGCCTGTCATTATTTGTAACGAAAAAGTTGACGTTCAAGACTATTTGTAACATGTGACTTGCATTTCGGGTTACGTCAGTGGGCAGTTGTGTATTATTACTTCTAATACAATCAGAAACGCATTAGAAAAAATGTCTCGGAGCACTATGGGACTTAACATCTGAGGTCATCAGTCCCCTAGAACTTAGAACTACTTAAACCTAACTAACCTAAGGAGATCATACACATCCGTGGCCGAGGCAGGATTTGATGCTGCGACCGTAGAACCGCTCGGCTACAACGGCCGGCGAAACGCATTAGAATGACAAATTTCATAGGCACTGCCGATGACCTTGACGGAAGAGATTCGCATACTTCAAAAAAAATCGTGTTTAAGATCTTCATGAAGCTGTTATGCATCTCTTCATCAGGCCTAATGGGAAGCGTTCGTTGTGTGACTGTGTAGAGGCTAGGAGCTGACGCAGCGACGTCATGCAGAGTACGATTTCTCTCAGTGAGTCGCAATAGTGTTGCGATTGTGACATGGAAACGCGGAAGACCGCCGACCACAGCTAATTAGGGACCAGACAGACCTCATACTGACGTTGAGGGACCGTCGAGCTTTGCGGAGGGTGGTTGTTAAAAATAAATTATTGTATGAAATCTGCGGAAGGGAACAATCGTGAGTTGCAAACCGCTACCAGCAGTTTAGCTAGCACAGTGATTGTGCGGATGGAGTTAAAAAGAATGGATGTGCTGATGAAAGATGTGAACAAGGAAGCGCCGTGGAATATGATGTTTGCGGATGATGTGGTTCTTTGTGAGCAGAGCATCAACAGACTTGAGGAAAAGCTGGAGGATTGGAGGAAGGCACTAGAAGAAAGAGGGATGAAAATTAGCAGGACAAAGAATATTTAGCACTGAAGGATGTGCAGATGAAGTCTTGCAAGATCCAGGATGAGCTGAAATCGGTCTGCAAATTTAAATACCTGGGGTCGTACATACAGAGGGACGGAGGACTGGAAAGCGAGATACAACACCGAATAAATTTGCGGTTGGAACAACTGGAGGAAAATAGTGGAGTGTTGTGTGACAAGAAGGTGAGCATTGGGTTGAAAGGGAAATTGTACAAGTCGGTGGTAAGGCCTGCTATGATATACGGGCCAGTCACAGTAGCCCAGGAAAGGAAGATGGAAGTGGCTAAAGTGAGAATGCTGAGATGGATGTGTGGGGTAACAAGGACAGGATAAGACATGAATTTGTTAGAGGAGCTGTGAAAGTGGGACCCATGGGAAAAAAGATAAAAGAGAGCAGACTAAGGTGGTACGGACACTTACAGAGAGAAGGGGAAGAGTATATCGGAAACAGAGTGGAAGATACAAAGATTGAAGGAGAAGAAGACCGAAGATGAGGTGGAAGGATAAGATACCCGGGGACCTAAGGGAGAAAGGATGGAAGAAGGAAGAGGCAATGGATAGTGTACTTCGGAGGAGAAGGATCCAGAAGAGCAACGCCGATCCTACGTGACGTGGGAAAAGGCGACGATAAAGAAAGAAGAAAGAAAGTTAAAAAGAATGGGGTGTAGTGATGGAGCAGCGTTTCATAATCCACGTATTTCTGTAGTGGGTACGAGGTGACGCTTGAGGTGTTGTACAGAGTCGGGACGGAAGTTGACAGGAACAGGTAGGTGCGAATGCACCGTGCAGATGACGCAAATATCTAAAAAAAAGGGCGCTGCTGCGCCGAGTGTGTGAGGTGAGGAAGCCCACGCCGACAGCAGGGGCGCCTTCCAGCAGGATACTGCCACATCCCCCACAGGCCACTCCGCTGGACGAAAAGAACACGCCATTGGACAATGGACCACTAGAACTGAGTGATTTGGTTTGATTAATCACGCCGTATTCCCTGTCAATCCGATAAGGGTGAACGCCTGGAGAATGTTTCCCTCCACCATGTATCGTGACAACTGTGAGGTACGGGGAAACTGTTTTACGATACTGGGGCGGTTTTTCGTGGTTAGAGTGTGGTCACGTCATCGGCCCTTCAGAAAACGCTAACTCTGCAGTCTGGTCCAAAAGTCCTGTCATCCCCACGCTCATTTTTTGGTAATGATTCGTATTATGGCTGTCTTTCTGTAACCTATTTGAATGTGCGCTTACGGCAACGCGAACGGTGATCAGTGAACGCAACGCGCGTGGCGCGGTGAGGCCGGGATGGCCCCCGCCCCCGCCCCACCGGTCGTACACGTGTGCCGGCGGGGAGAGAGAGAGAGAGAGAGAGAGAGAGAGAGAGAGGGCGGGGGCGGGGAAGGGAGGTGCGGCAGCCGCGAGGGACCGCAGCCACCCCTCCCAGAAATATTGGCCGTATCCGCGGTCGTCGTTTTTTCGCTGTCGTCTGCTCTCCGCCGGAACTCGTCGATATAAGCGCCGTGGCGCGACCCCTGCGGCAAACAAATGACAGGCGCGGTCCGCGGACGGCCCTTAATTCCCGAGGAAGTGCAACATTAAAGCGGCCCGGCCAGACCGGGGCGCGGCGCGCTGTGGCGTGGCGTGGCGAGGTGTCGGCCGCCCGGCCACAGCGGCCGCGCGATCGATGGGGAACGCGGCGGGGTGGCGCGGCGTGGGCGCTGGCGGAGTGTTTGTCGGCATTACGGCCCACCGCCGCCGCCGCCTTAATGAAGACGTCCGCCCGACACAGCCGCGGGCGCGCAATTCCCGCCCGACCGCCCCCATAACCCCTCCTCCTCCTCCTCCTCCTCCTCCTCCTCCTCCTCCTCCTCCTCCTGCTCCCACCCTCCACTGTTGCGCAGACGAGCCCCCGCGACACGCATCCGCGAACCACGAAAATTCGCCACCGTTCGTCTGCCATTAAGGCAGGGCTTAACAACTGGCCGGTTTTGAGCGCGAGTACTCGCGTCTGCTCACGCACGTGCTCGCGAGCAGGTCCAAGGTCGCTGGGAGGGGAGGGAGGGGAAATGCGCGCCCACGTTTGAATGTGATCTCGCGTTCTTTGCAGATTTAACTAGCCATCTGAATGCTTTGAACATTTTACTACAAGGTAAAGATCTGCTAATTACTCATTTCATAGATCGAATACGAGATGTTAAAATGAAATTGACACTTTGGGTGAGTCAGCTGTAAACAGGAAACCTAGCTCATTTTCCTAAATTATCATCCATGCAAGATGTTCACAAAGACTGTGAACGTTATTCACATAGTTTAGTTGATCAGCGCTTTCAAGATCTGACAGCACTAGACAGTGATTTTGATCTGTTCTCTCCATATTCAGCGAATATTTAAGAGATTCGTCCTGAGCTGCAGCATGAAATTATTGACCTGCAGTGGGACAGAGAATACAGAGACAAATTCCAGAACGAGAAAAACATTTTGGAATTCTACAGACACTTCCCTCAGGATAGATTTCCTCGTTTGCACACTCTGGCGGCTACAATAATGTCAATGTTCGGTTCCACGTATGTTTGTGAACAACTGTTCTCTGCAATGAAATGTAACAAGACGCGCCTGAGAAACGCGTTGTCTGATCGAAATTTAAACTGCACGCTGCGCCTAAAATGCACAAGAATAATTACTCCGAACATAGACACAATTGTAAAGGGCAAAAAGTACAAGATAACCGAGAATCCCACACTTCAGTGACACCTTTTATTGTGTAACAGTTCACAAATTAATGCGAATGTAGAGGCGTACACTAAGCTAATAAAATTATGTGGCACGTGTACAGTCTCCTTCATTTGTTTCATTTGTCGCAGTAACAATTCGTGAGTGATATCCCTGCAGGTGGCCGCGGATTTACACTGACTGGCGGCAGCTGTTATGTGCCCCACGTGACTCTCCCCACTCTCCGCTCTGGTCCGGTAGTGGGGGTAGCGTGCTCGCGCTGCTCCGTGCTCGCGCCTTGCTGCTCACAGCTTGCTCCGCGAGCACGTATGTTGTGAAGCCCTGCATTAAGGCCTCTCACACCGCTGCACAGCCAGGTGGCAAGACTCAAGTTTCACACGGAATTTGCAGTCTCCCCTCCACAACGGCCACACGCCGGTCACGTGATTCCACCTCCACGAGGCGGGGCGTGACTGCCAGCGCTCCTGGTTTTACTCGAGTGTACTATGTTGCCTTTCCCGCCAGAAAACAAACACACTCTCGCCTGCTTTGTGCCTGTAAGCAAAACCAGCAAAGTGCACTACAGCCAGATTGCACAGATTCTTTTCAGGTAGAAGATTGACTTAACAAAAGTTTGCACTCTTTTTCCGTTTTGTTTTTCAAAATAAATATTTTTCTTATTAACTTTCGTGTCTAGCGAAGATGAGTTTCTACTGTGATGTTTTTATTGTTCAAAATAAAATGTATGTGACAAAATTGCCGAAGGAGTCGACTTTGATTTCGTGTACGGCAATTAAAGAGGCTTAAGTTCGTGAAATTTCCACTTTAACGTGCTGTAACGGGTTGACTATTTCTTTGTACATAAACATTTAGCATATGCAAACAGTGCATTATTCGTTTCGTTTCTTTATTAAAGTTGCTGTCTGCTGGTGTTCTTGTGAGATATTATTCAGCATACTTCAAGCATTATGTTCATAATACACTCCTGGAAATTGAAATAAGAACACCGTGAATTCATTGTCCCAGGAAGGGGAAACTTTATTGACACATTCCTGGGGTCAGATACATCACATGATCACACTGACAGAACCACAGGCACATAGACACAGGCAACAGAGCATGCACAATGTCGGCAATAGTACAGTGTATATCCACCTTTCGCAGCAATGCAGGCTGCTATTCTCCCATGGAGACGATCGTAGAGATGCTGGATGTAGTCCTGTGGAACGGCTTGCCATGCCATTTCCACCTGGCGCCTCAGTTGGACCAGCGTTCGTGCTGGACGTGCAGACCGCGTGAGACGACGCTTCATCCAGTCCCAAACATGCTCAATGGGGGACAGATCCGGAGATCTTGCTGGCCAGGGTAGTTGACTTACACCTTCTAGAGCACGTTGGGTGGCACGGGATACATGCGGACGTGCATTGTCCTGTTGGAACAGCAAGTTCCCTTGCCGGTCTAGGAATGGTAGAACGATGGGTTCGATGACGGTTTGGATGTACCGTGCACTATTCAGTGTCCCCTCGACGATCACCAGTGGTGTACGGCCAGTGTAGGAGATCGCTCCCCACACCATGATGCCGGGTGTTGGCTCTGTGTGCCTCGGTCGTATGCAGTCCTGATTGTGGCGCTCACCTGCACGGCGCCAAACACGCATACGACCATCATTGGCACCAAGGCAGAAGCGACTCTCATCGCTGAAGACGACACGTCTCCATTCGTCCCTCCATTCACGCCTGTCGCGACACCACTGGAGGCGGGCTGCACGATGTTGGGGCGTGAGCGGAAGACGGCCTAACGGTGTGCGGGACCGTAGCCCAGCTTCATGGAGACGGTTGCGAATGGTCCTCGCCGATACCCCAGGAGCAACAGTGTCCCTAATTTGCTGGGAAGTGGCGGTGCGGTCCCCTACGGCACTGCGTAGGATCCTACGGTCTTGGCGTGCATCCGTGCGTCGCTGCGGTCCGGTCCCAGGTCGACGGGCACGTGCACCTTCCGCCGACCACTGGCGACAACATCGATGTACTGTGGAGACCTCACGCCCCACGTGTTGAGCAATTCGGCGGTACGTCCACCCGGCCTCCCGCATGCCCACTATACGCGCTCGCTCAAAGTCCGTCAACTGCACATACGGTTCACGTCCACGCTGTCGCGGCATGCTACCAGTGTTAAAGACTGCGATGGAGCTCCGTATGCCATGGCAAACTGGCTGACACTGACGGCGGCGGTGCACAAATGCTGCGCAGCTAGCGCCATTCGACGGCCAACACCGCGGTTCCTGGTGTGTCCGCTGTGCCGTGCGTGTGATCATTGCTTGTACAGGCGTCTCGCAGTGTCCGGAGCAAGTATGGTGGGTCTGACACACCGGTGTCAATGTGTTCTTTTTTCCATTTCCAGGAGTGTATATCCATGTCTTAGGCTGATATAACATTTATTGCATAGTTTGGCAATACATGGGATATGACTTTTCAGAGTTTCAGTCGGCTGAAGAATAAGTTTCCAACATTTTGTCCATTTGCTGCTCAAATAGGGTACAATAATTAATAAACTGTCAATATTTTCCATACAGTCGTCCTCAGCAAACTGCTGAATGCTTTTAAAGCTTTGTACAATAACCACATATATTTGCTGCCGTGACAAACTCTGTTGCCATTATTATGAATTACCTTATGTGTCTATTGCATATCCAAAATATGTGTCTGTTATTAGTTTCGGAAACTTGTTCTTTTGAATAACATTGCACAGAAGTATGTTTCTAGTACACACTTATATTTATCTAAAGAAACGAAAAATATTGGACTCTACGTGAAATTCAAATAGCGAAATACGGAAATGCGCTTTAATAACTAATTTCTTCTGGACGGATTACATTTAACAAAGCAACTAGCCCAACCCCCCTGCGGGTCCGGGTGTTAGAATAGGCCCGAGGTATTCCTGCCTGTCGTAAGAGGCGACTAAAAGGAGTCCCTCCCCCTCAAGGGGGTAGTTAGCGCCTGCGTCCGGAGACGGACGGTTCCACCACCTCTATTTGTGGTCATTTTGGTTTTTCACTTCTTCTCGTTTCTTCCTTCCTTTGGTTGGTTCCTTTCTTTGTTCTTCTCCATCTCACTGTCTTCCTTACTCTTTCCCTTGCCTTCTTCTCCTTGCCTTCTCTGGCTCCGCCTCGGCGTTTGAGACAGTCTGTCCTCTCTCTCTTCTTTTTCCTCTTCTTCCTTCCTCCCTGCGCGCGCCTGAAGACCGACCCACGCGTTCGCACGCGTAGCCGGTGACGGGGTAACGCGTAATTCCCCGCCCTGGGTTGACAAGTAAGGCACGCACTTACCCCCTGGTAAAGGCCAGGCCCAGGGAGGGGTGATTGCCTGAGCTGATACCTTCCGACCATGCCGATTGGTCCCTCCGTCTGTTTCTCGGGAGGTGTGACCTGAGGTGTAAACATTCACCTAAGGCGGGAGTGCCCTCTGAGAGGGTCCCCATAAGGAAGGAGCGCGCCATCGGAGACGCTGGCACTCATGGGGGATTCCTCCGCAATGGATTTCTCTTCTTCTTCTTCTTCTTCTTCTTCTTCTCTCTCGACTTCTGCCCACAAACGGAAACTTGCCCAGCCACCAGTGACAAAAGTACTACCGCCTGCCCCCACAGTTCCTCGTCGTTTCTCGATCTGAGGACGGAAAGGATTTTTCCTCTGTCAACCCTTTCTTTATCCAGAAAGGCGTAGATGCCATAGCCGGAACTGTTAAGTCTTGTACCAGGTTGCGTAATGGTACCTTGTTACTAGAAACTGGTACCTTGTTACTAGAAACTGAGAACGCCTTTCAGGCACAGAAACTGCTTCGAGCCACCCTCCTGTACACGTTCCCTGTCCGGGTGGAGGCTCACCGATCTTTGAATTCGTCTCGTGGTGTGGTCTATACTCGATCCCTCGACGGATTGACTGACGAGGAGAGTCAGTCTTTCCTCGCTGAGCAGGGCGTGACGGTTGTCCATAGGGTCATGAAAAAGGTCAACAATGACCCTGTACCGACCCGGACACTTTTCTTGACCATTGATAGTGTTCAGCTGCCATCGCGCATCAAAGCGGGCTACGAGGTTATTTCTGTTCGCCCCTATGTCCCGACACCTACGCGCTGCTACCAGTGTCAGCGTTTTAATCACACTCGCCAGTCTTGTTCCAATGCGGCTAAATGTGTCACTTGTGGCAGGGATGCCCACGAGGGTGACTGTCCACCTCCGTCTCCTCGTTGTGTGAAATGTCAGGGTGACCATGCAGCGTCCTCCCGCGACTGTCCCATCTATAAGGACGAACGCTGTATCCAAGAAATTCGGGTCAAAGAGAAAGTGTCCACCTCGGCTGCTCGCAAGCTATTTGCTACTAGGAAGCCCACGCTGCTCCCAGCGGGGAAATACAGTACTGTCCTCGCCTCTCCTCTGACTACCAGGGAGGTGGCAACCCAGACATGCGATCTGACCTTCAGCACCACGGTTGTCCGTTCGGCCAGTGCTAAGATCGCGCGGTCGACGTCTCCTCTTCCTCCTGTCACCCCACAGACACAAGCCCCTTCATCAGCTTCTGCCACGACGAAGACCCAGAAGTCAGATGCACGGGCCTTCAAGAAGGAACCGTCCCGTGTAGACTTCCTACGTACCTCGAACTCCCAGCCATCGACCAGTACTTCCACCAAACGACCTTCCAAGAAGGCTCATAGGAAGCACAGTTCTCCTTCTCCGCCACGGCGCATTTCTTCTACTGCGCCACCCAGCGGTTGCCGCCCCAGGCCGTCATCCGTTTCGCCTGGCCGCACCGCTGGTAGCCGAACATCTGGCCGTTCACCGGTGGAGAAAGCTCCCCCTCCCGGCCATCTTACCAAGATGGCCGATGAACCTATAGAACCAATGGACGATGACTGTCCGCCTACTGACAGTGGCGGCAGTGCACGCTCGAAGCCAGGCCCTCAGCGGCCTTCGAGGTGACCCCTTCTTTCATCTTCCCTTTCTTCTTACGATGGCACTTATTCACTGGAATATTCGCAGCATTCGCTCCAACCGAGAGGACTTGAAGTTGCTACTCCGCTTGCACCGTCCGCTCGTCGTAGCCCTCCAGGAAACGAAGCTACGCCCATGCGATCAAATTGCTTTGGCACACTACACCTCTGTGCGTTTTGACCTACCCCCTGTGGTAGGTATTCCGGCTCATGGAGGGGTTATGTTGCTGGTCCGGGATGATATTTACTACGATCCCATCACATTGCACACCGGCCTGCAGGCAGTTGCCGTCCGAATTACTCTCCCCACTTTTACATTTTCCATTTGTACCGTTTACACTCCATCGTCGTCTGCCGTTACCAGGGCAGACGTGATACAAATTATTGCTCAGCTACCTGCACCATTTTAGTTAACTGGAGACTTCAATGCCCACCATCCCCTTTGGGGCTCTCCAGCATCCTGCCCGAGGGGGCTCCCTGTTAGCAGACTTTTTCAACCAGCTCAATCTTGTCTGCCTCAATACTGGCGCCCCTACTTTTCTTTCGGACACATCTCACACCTATTCCCATTTAGACCTCTCTATATGTACTACCCAACTTGCACGCCGGTTTGAGTGGTATGCACTTTCTGATACGTATTCGAGCGACCACTTCCTGTGTGTTATCCATCTCCTGCAGCATACCCCCTCTCCGTGCTCATCTAGTTGGAACATCTCCAAAGCAGACTGGGGGCTCTTCTCTTCCAGGGCGACCTTTCAGGATCAAACCTTCACAAGCTGCGATCGTCAGGTCGCACACCTCACGGAAGTCATTCTCACTGCTGCTGAATATTCCATCCTTCACCCTACATCTTCCCCACGTCGCGTGCCGGTCCCCTGGTGGACCGCAGCATGTAGAGACGCTTTACGTGCTCGTCGACGTGCTTTACGCACCTTTAAACGCCACCCTACTGTGGCGAATTGTATCAATTATAAACGATTACGTGCACAGTGTCGTCGTATTATTAAAGAAAGCAAGAAAGCCAGCTGGGCTGCTTTCACAAGCACCTTCAACAGTTTTACTCCTTCTGTTGTCTGGGGTAGCCTGCGCCGGCTATCTGGCACTAAGGTCCACTCACCAGTTTCTGGCTTGACGGTCGCGATTGACGTCCTTGTGGCCCCTGAGGATGTCTCCAATGCCTTCCGCCGTTTTTTCGCAGAGGTTTCGAGTTCCGCTCATTACCACCCTGCCTTCCTCCCCCGTAAACAGGCAGAGGCGGCTAGGCCACCTAACTTCCGCTCCTCGAATCGTGAAAGTTATAATGCCCCTTTCACCATTCGGGAACTCGAAAACGCCCTTGCCCGGTCACGGTCCTCCGCTCCAGGGCCTGATTCTATTCATATTCAGATGCTGAAGAACCTTTCTCCTGCGGGTAAAGGTTTCCTTCTTCGTACTTATAATCGCATCTGGATTGAGGGACATGTTCCCGCATGCTGGCGCGAGTCTATTGTTGTCCCGATTCCTAAGCCGGGGAAGGACAAGCACTTGCCTTCCAGTTATCGACCCATCTCGCTTACCAGCTGTGTCTGTAAGGTGATGGAGCGAATGGTTAGCTCTCGTTTGGTTTGGCTGCTCGAATCTCGACGCCTACTTACCACGGTACAATGTGGATTTCGTAGGCGCCGCTCTGCTGTTGACCATCTGGTTACCTTGTCGACCTTCATTATGAATAACTTCTTGCGGAAGCGCCCCACCGCGGCTGTGTTCTTTGATTTGGAGAAGGCTTACGACACCTGTTGGAGGGCGGGCATTCTCCGCACCATGCATACATGGGGCCTTCGCGGTCGCCTCCCTCTTTTTATTCGTTCCTTTTTAATGGATCGACAGTTCAGGGTACGTGTGGGTTCTGTCCTGTCGGACACCTTTCGCCAGGAGAATGGGGTGCCACAGGGCTCAGTTTTGAGCGTCGCTCTCTTCGCCATAGCGATCAATCCAATAATGGATTGCCTCCCAGCTGATGTATCAGGCTCCCTTTTCGTGGACGATTTTACCATCTATTGCAGCGCGCAGCGTACATGTTTCCTGGAGCGCTGTCTTCAGCGTTCTCTTGACCATCTTTACTCCTGGAGTGTCGCCAATGGCTTCCGTTTTTCTGCCGAGAAGACGGTCTGTATTAACTTCTGGCGCTACAAAGAGTTTCTCCCACCGTCCTTACGACTCGGTCCCGTTGCTCTCCCATTCGTGGAGACAACAAAATTTTTAGGTCTTACATTTGACAGGAAACTTAGCTGGTCTCCACATGTGTCATATTTGGCTGCCCGTTGTACCCGTTCTCTAAATGTCCTCCGTGATCTCAGTGGTATGTCGTGGGGAGCGGATCGAACCGTCCTACTTCGCCTATATCGGTCTATCGTCCGCTCCAAGCTGGGTTATGGGAGCTTCGTATACTCCTCTGCACGGCCATCCATCTTACGCCGCCTCAACTCCATACAACATCGGGTTCTACGTCTTGCGATCGGAGCGTTTTATACTAGTCCCGTCGAGAGTCTTCATGCTGAAGCTGGTGAATTGCCACTCACCTACCGGCGCGATATACTGCTTTGTCGGTATGCCTGTCGGCTACTGTCAATGCCCGACCACCCGTCTTATCGTTCCTTTTTTGACGACTCTCTCGACCGTCAATACGGGTTGTATGTCTCTGCCCTGCTACCCCCTGGAGTCCGCTTTTGTCGCCTCCTTCAACACCTTGATTTTTCACTGCCTGCAACCTTTCGAGTGGGCGAGAGCCACACGCCACCTTGGCTCCAGGCTCAGGTTCGCGTTCACCTTGACCTCAGCTCGCTCCCAAAGGAGGTTACCCCCACTTCGGTCTACCACTACCGTTTTGTCGAACTTCGTTCGAAGTTAATTAATATGATCTTCATTTATACAGATGGCTCTAAGACCAATGACGGGGTCGGGTGTTCTTTTATTGTCGGGGCACAAAGTTTCAAATACCGGCTCCATGGCCATTGTTCGGTCTTCACAGCTGAGCTCTTTGCCCTCTACCAGGCTGTTCTTTACATCTGTCGCCACCGACATTGTGCTTATGTCATCTGCTCCGATTCCCTAAGCGCCATCCAGAGCCTCAGTGATCCGTATCCGGTTCACCCTTTCGTGCACCGGATCCAACGCTCTCTTCAGCAGCTGGTGGACGTCGGTTCTCCGGTTAGCTTTATGTGGGTTCCTGGCCATGTCGGTATCCCTGGGAACGAAGCTGCAGATGCCGCGGCCAAGGCTGCGGTCCTCCAGCCTCGGACAGCTTCTTGTTGTGTCCCTTCGTCAGATTGTAGCAGGGTCATTTGTCGGCGCATTTTATCGCTGTGGCATGCCGATTGGGCTGCACTTACGGACAACAAGCTTCGGGCCTTGAAACCTCTTCCCGCGGCTTGGACGTTCTCCTCACGCTCTTCTCGGCGGGAGGAGGTCGTTTTGGCCCGGTTACGAATTGGACACTGCCGGTTCAGCCATCGCCATCTGCTGACGGCTGCGCCGGCGCCGTTCTGCCCATGTGGGCAATTGCTGACAGTCCGCCACATTTTAACGTCCTGTCCGGATTTTAACACACTGCGTCTTGATCTTGGCCTGCCATGTACTCTAGATGCCATTTTAGCGGATGACCCAGGAGCAGCTGCTCGCGTTCTTCGTTTTATCAACTTGAGAAATCTCTCTAAGGACATTTGATTATGCTGTTTTTTTTTTTAATCCTATGCCTGTCAGTCTGTCTTTTATCGTTTTCCGTTTCGTTGCTGTTTTAAACTTGTGCCCCGCGGTGCCATTCCTAACGTAGTCTGGGCGCTAATGACCATTGAAGTTGTGCGCGCCCTAAAACCACAAAAAAAAGTAAACTAGCCCAAAAGAATGTGGACTTTGAAGCACGAATTCTTGCCACTGCCCTTCAACAGTACATTTTCGAAGTTTAGTAAACGCCTATACAAGTTAGTACAACCATCTGCACTAACAGTTCGACGACGTTACCCTTGACGCTGCATCACAGACAGGAACACCTGCGATGGTGTACTCAACATAGTACACTCAAGTAAAAGCAGGAGCGCTGGCAGTACACCCCTCCTCGTGGAGGTGGAATCACGTGACCTGCCTTTGGCCGTTGTGGAGGGGAGACTGCAAATTCCGTGTGAACTGTGAAACTTGAGTCTTGCCAGTCAGGTGGGCACTGTGTACTATATAATTTGGTCGAATGCCGGACATTAGCCGCGCCGGACCTTCGCCACACTTGCCCCTTCGCCAGGTAGCGATCCCTCAGTTAAGGGACGCCCTTCCTCGTATTTCTTCTGTCCGCTTTCTAACCGCCGTCTCCACATCTTACTAGATACAACCAGTACGCAAGGGACCTTCTTCTTCGACATATTGGCCAAATACAGAGCTTCTTTCCCCGAAATGGAATTATTTATAACTTTTGGGAAACGAAAGCAATACCGACGATTATGTCAGTATGTAATCAGTTCTGGCAAGTATCTGGCAGTTCTGGTCTTCCGGTTGCACATTTCCCTCAGTCACTTAGTGGTTGCCCATCGAAGTAGCGCCATCGGGCAAGGCTATACTTGCATTGCTAGAGCCTAGTTCTGAGCCTGTTTGGATGTGAAGGATTTGTCACTTCCAACAGCAAGTTCTTCCTTCAGCTCCAGTATAGGATTCTGTGTTGCCTCCTTCCAAGACGGTGGCGTCGATTGGCTCTGGTCTCCAAAGGAAGCTGCTTCTTGAGCGAAGCCGCGTGGGCTGTGGTTGGTGCCCGTGAAGAGGGTGATGACTATCTGTCATTTGTTTCTTCCTGTCAATCTCGGCAGCTTCTTGGGGAACTACATCTACATCTACATTCATACTCCGCAATCCACCATACGGTGCGTGGCGGAGGGTACCTCGTACCACAACTATCATCTTCTCTCCCTGTTCCACTCCCAAACAGAACGAGGGAAAAATGACTGCCTATATGCCTCTGTACGTGTCCTAATCTCTCTTATCTTTGTGGTCTTCCCACGAAATGTAAGTTGGCGGCAGTAAAATTGTACTGCAGTCAGCCTCAAATGCTGGTTCTCTAAATTTCCTCAGTAGCAGTTCGCGAAAAGAACGCCGCCTTTCCTCCAGAGACTCCTACCTGAGTTCCTGAAGCATTTCCGTAACACTCGCGTGACGATCAAACCTAGCAGTAACAAATCTGGCAGCCCGCCTCTGAATTGCTTCTATGTCCTCCCTCAATCGGACCTGATAGGGATCCCAAACGCTCGAGCAGTACTCAAGAATAGGTCGTATTAGTGTTTTATGAGCGATCTCCTTTACAGATGAACCACATCTTCCCAAAATTCTACCAATGGACCGAAGACGACTATCCGCCTTCCCCACAACTGCCATTACGTGCTTGTCCCACTTCGTATCCTTCTGTCTGTAGGGTAGCTTCCTTTTACGCTTACTGATTACTATAGAAACAGTCCATCGCCATGGGAGCAACAAGAAAGGATCGATCTAAAGAGAATGCGAATGTACGCTAACCATTTCTTTTTGATCACCAAATTTGAGCCTACTTTAAGTACTACAACTGCATGCCCAAAAGACAATAAGGAAAGAAGAAATGCGTATGTGAATGTTTGAAAAGAAGAACGAGATACTCCATATTAATTTACTCTCTAAAATCCGATATCCCTTGGGTCGAAACATTACTTAATAAACTATAGCGGGACTATGTTCAAAACATGACTGAAAATACGTTCACTAAATAGAGATAAGAACATCTATGATTGACATGTCATCTAATGTCGACTTACAATTTTTAAAGTGTTAGAAATAAGGAAATCAAGTAATACAGAATGCTATGTTTGTAATGTACGTTGATGTTCTACATTGTTTAGCTCTGGTATTTACAGGGTCACAGAGAAAGCATCCTAGGTTTTGGATGGAAAAGCCGTAATTGTAATGATATGCACTACAACAGAAACAAGAAGCACAATTTAAGGAAAAATAACGTAATGTGTGTTCCAGCTCACAAGCGACATCGAAGCAGATAGTTCCTGTGGCTTAGTTTGGACAGAGGTTATATTCGAAACCGGAATAAATTAATAACTGGCTCCTTTTACCGACCCCCGGTCTCAGATGAAACAGTTGCTGAACAGTTCAAAGAAAACTTCAGTCTCATCACAAATAGGTACGCTACTCATACAATTATAGTTGGCAGTGACTTCAATCTACCTTCCGTATGTTGACAAAAATACATTTTCGGACCCTATTGTAGATAGAAAACAACTTCCGTAATTGTTCTAAATGCTTTATTTAAAGCTATTTTCAACAATTAGTTCACGTGGCCATTAAAATTGTAAATGGTTACGAAAACACACTTGACCTCTTAGGCACAAATAATCCTGATCATCACGACGGATACAGGGATTACAGTCGTACCGAGGCTCAATTCCGTAACAAAGAAATTCAGCAAAACTAAACGCGAGATATATCTGTTTATAAAACCATCTAAAAATTCGGTAGACGTCTTTCTAAGAGACTGTCTCCAATCCTTCCAAACTATGTAAGTGAAGACCATATGTGGCTTAAGTTCAAAGGAATAGTACCAACAGCACTCGAGAGATTCATACCGAATAAATTAATAAGATACGGAATTGATCCCGCATGGTACACAAAACACTACAGAAAGCTGCTGCAGGAGCACCGAAAACGGCACGTATAATTTAGACGAACGCAAAATCTCCAGGTTTTACTGAGGCTCGAAATTTGGTGCGGATTTCAATGCGAGATGCATTTAATAGTTTCCACAGCGAAACTCTCTATACAAATGTGTTAGCTGCGATTGCTCGCAGTCGACCAAAAACGCGCCTGGCACACCATTTCAGCACGATGTCTGGCGACGTTTAGTCGCGGTCTGTAAGACTGTTTGCACCTTTTTGTGACTGTTGATGAAACCTGTAGCCATCATTAGACACCAGAGTGAAAACGACAGTCAAAACAATGGACAAAGGCTGATGAAAGTACACCGAAGAAGGCAAAGACCGTTGTCAGCTGATAATAAGATGGCCACGGTTTTTTTAATTCCCTAGCTATAATTCTCATAGATCACTTGGATACAGGTAGAAACATAACTGGACCCTATTTTGCATTGTTGATGGATCGTTTGAAACTTGCGGTTGTCTGAAAGAAGACAGAGGTTGGCATGCAAAGAAGTGCTCTTTCAGCACGATAATGCACCATCCCACACATGAGCGGTAGCAGTGCATGAATGGGCTTTGAGCTGAGATGATAAAGCTGGAGGATCGCTGGCCCAAGTGTATTTCCCTCAAGGGAGGCTAAGTCGACAAGTAAGGTGAGTTGTTTACAAAAACATTTTCTCTTGCTTTTTAATCAGATTTATCGAACCACCCTCATACGCCCTCTGGTGTCGTCTTCAGGCCAAAGACTTGGCTGATGCAGCTTTCCACGCTCTCTTCTGAACGATCTTCTCCATCTGTTCATAACTGTTACAACTGAGATCCATTTGAACATGCTTTATGTAGTCAATTCTCGTTCTGCCTCTACAGTTTTGATACCCTCTCCCATTTCCCTCCATTACCACATGGACGAATGCTCAACGCCAGTTGTGCCACACAGTCCTTCTGTCCCCAATTCCATTCGGAACGTCCTTATTAGTTATTCCATCTGATCATGTAATCTTCTCAACATTCTTCAGTATACCAAATTTCAATAGCTTCTATTCTCTTCTTGTCTGAACTGCTTATCCCCCACTTTTTCATTTCGGTACAAGGCTATACTGCAAGACAAATATGTTCAGAAAAGTCTCACTAATACTTACATTTTTATTGTAATTAAAAAAATTGGCTTGTCTCAGTAACGCTTCTGTTGCTCCCATCAATGTGCGTTTTGCATTCTCAGTTCTTCTGCCATCATCAGTTACTTTACTACCCATACTAGCAAAATACTTGAGGACAATATTATGGAAATGGAAGAGGATGTAGATGAAGATGAAATGAGAGATAAGATACTGCGTGAAGAGTTTGACAGAGCACTGAAAGACCTGAGTCGAAACAAGGCCCCGGGAGTAGACAACATTCCATTAGAACTACTGATGGCCTTGGGAGAGCCAGTCATGACAAAACTCTACCATCTGGTGAGCAAGATGTATGAGACAGGTGAAATACCCACAGACTTCAAGAAGAATATAATAATTCCAATCCCAAAGAAAGCAGGTGTTGACAGATGTGAAAATTACCGAACTATCAGTTTAATAAGTCACAGCTGCAAAATACTAACGCGAATTCTTTACAGACGAACGGAAAAACTGGTAGAAGCGGACCTCGGGGAAGATCAGTTTGGATTCCGTAGAAATGTTGGAACACGTGAGGCAATACTGACCTTACGACTTATCTTAGAAGAACGATTAAGAGAAGGCAAACCTACGTTTCTAGCATTTGTAGACTTAGAGAAAGCTTTTGACAAAGTTAACTGGAATACTCTCTTTCAAATTCTGAAGGCGGCAGGGGTAAAATACAAGGAGCGAAAGGCTATTTACAGTTTGTACAGAAACCAGGTGGCAGTTATAAGAGTCGAGGGACATCAAGGGGAAGCAGTGGTTGGGAAAGGAGTGAGACAGGGTTGTAGCCTCTCCCCGATGTTATTCAATCTGTATATAGAGCAAGCAGTAAAGGAAACAAAAGAAAAATTCGGAGTAGGTATTAAAATTCATGGAGAAGAAGTAAAAACTTTGAGGTTCGCCGATGACATTGTAATTCTGTCAGAGACAGCAAAGGACTTGGAAGAGCAGTTGAACGGAATGGACAGTGTCTTGAAAGGAGGATATAAGATGAACATCAACAAAAGCAAAACGAGGATAATGGAATGTAGTCAGATTAAATCGGGTGATGCTGAGGGGATTAGATTAGGAAATGAGACACTTAAAGTAGTAAAGGAGTTTGGCTATTTAGGGAGTAAAATAACTGATGATGGTCGAAGTAGAGGATATAAAATGTAGACTGGCAATGGCAAGGAAATCGTTTCTGAAGAAGAGAAATTTGTTAAGATCGAGTATAGATTTAAGTGTCAGGAAGTCATTTCTGAAAGTATTTGTATGGAGTGTAGCCATGTATGGAAGTGAAACATGGACGATAACCAGTTTGGACAAGAAGAGGATAGAAGTTTTCTAAATGTGGTGCTACAGAAGAATGCTGAAGATAAGGTGGGTAGATCACGTAACTAATGAGGAGGTATTGAATAGGATTGGGGAGAAGTTTGTGGCACAACTTGACTAGAAGAAGGGATAGGTTGGTAGGACATGTTCTGAGGCATCAAGGGATCACAAATTTAGCATTGGAGGGCAGCGTGGAGGGTAAAAATCGTAGAGGGAGACCAAGAGATGAATACACTAAGCAGATTCAGAAGGATGTAGGTTGCAGTAGGTACTGGGAGATGAAGAAGCTTGCACAGGATAGAGTAGCATGGAGAGCTGCATCAAACCAGTCTCAGGACTGAAGACCACAACAACAGCAAACTAGCAAAACTAATGTACCACCTTTAGTGTCTCACGCCCAATCTCATTCCCAGGGCATCATCTGCTTTAAATGGACTACATTCCATACGATTTTTTAAAATTTTGTTGATTTTCGTCCTACAACTTCCGACTAATTATAAGGTAATGAGAAGCACAATATTGTCTGTGTTCTACAGTAGTAGACTATCCATCCCGTTCACTGATCTTCCAAGTCTGTGATGGAAGTACAGTGCCGTCGGCAAACCGTAAAGCTTTCATTTCTTCTCCGTTAACTTTAATTACAAATTCTCCTTGGTTTCCTTTACAGCTTGCTCAATGTATAGATAAAACCCAGTCTCATTCCCTTTAGTGTCTTCAGAGTCTTTATAACTGCCGCCTGGTTCGTGTGCAAGATGTAGATAAGCTTTCACTGTCTTTATTTTACGCCTGCTACCTTCAGAATATCGAAGAGCGTAGCCCAGCGAATACTGTCAGAATCTGTCTCTAAATCTGCAAATGCTATACAGCTGGTTATGCATTTCTTCTAACAAGTCGTACTTATGTTCAGCTATTTTGTGTTTTATGTAACACATATTATTGAAGTATTTGAAGTCTTGAGCCCGCCCGGTTGGCCGTGCAGTCTAACGCACGCCTTTCCGGACTGGGAAGGAGCGCCTGGTCCACGGCACGAATCCGCCCGGCGGACTTGAGTCGAGGTCCGGTGAGCCGGCCAAGTCTGTGGATGGCTTTTAGGCGGTTTTCCATCTGCCTCGGCGAATGCGGACTGGTTCCCCTTATTCCACCTCAGCTACACTATGTCTGCGATTGCTGCGCAAACAAGTTCTCCACGTATGCGCACCTCACCATTACTGTACCACGCAAACATACGGGCTATATTGGTCTGGTGTGAGACGTTCCCTGGGGGGTCCACCGGGGGCCGAACCGCACAATAACCCTGGGTTTGGGGCGCGAGCGGGGGGTGAGGGGGGGGGGGGGGGTGAGGGGTGAAGTGGACTGCGGTAGTCGTCGTGGGGTTGTGAACCACTGTGGCTGCGGCGGGGACGGAGCCTGTGTGTCGTTTGTAGGTCTCCGGTTAACATACAATACAATACAATAAAGTCTTACTGTTTTTGCTAATCACCATGGTAAATATTGCACCCTTGTTGTTTTTGTTTCTCTGCCCGACAGTTGGCAGGGCGTGGTTTAAATCTCTCGAGAGGGAGTGTCCAAGGCGTAATGGCAAGCACGGAGGAATACAATAGCGCAGTGTTAGCTTCCGTCGGAGGGGATGTTTTTAGCGGACAGACTGAAAACGAACAGCCACATTTGTAATTTGGTGTGCGGCGATGAGCGGTGTAATGGTCCGCCTGGTCGTAGATATCGCTAATTGCTATAATCGCACTATTTCACTCCAATTTACGGAGCTTGTTAGCACTTGATGTTAGGTTGGCGCCATTACAATGTATTGTATTGTAGTAATCGCTGCTGCTTGCTGGATCGCTGCTGTGTCTCGATGCTGATGCTGACTCTAAATCTGGTTGTCTAGGGTAAAAAACATGAGGTCCCGTGTTTTTCATGTGCTTTTGATGATAAAGAACGAGCGAAACCAACACGTATGTAAACATCAAATATTTATTACTTTGGTGGCCATATTAACTCCACTGTCCACCAAAGACCATAACACAACACAAAGTAGTACTTCCTTTACATGTTCTTTGCATTGTTTTTCCTTCCCAAACAATAACACAGAAACACACTTCACCAAAGTGACATTTCGACTGCCCCTGACTGCCTTTTCGCTGCTTGTATTTATAACATTGTCAAAGAACTACTAAAAAGAGATATAGTTTGTAAGTCACATGTACATCTGTTATCATAATTTGTGCAGAAAAGTTATTAATTTGCATCGAGTGACATAATTTAACATGTTATTAAAATGACAGACAGATTTGTTGACTTGACAGAATAATTCTTTGTTACAAAAAGGTCGTTTGTTAGAAGTTTGTCAATTGACTTCTCTAATTCGCATAAATAAGTAAGTAACATGAATTATTAAGAATTACATTGGTTTTCGTCTAAAATAGGATTGATTACGTGAATACTGAGTGAAAACGCTCCTAGTGAACAAATAGGTTTCACTGGGTGATTTTTATTTAAGGAGATCCAAAATACCTAAGTTGGCCACTATTTTTCGTACTTCATATTAATTATTTAAGATGAACTTAGTGTTTTTACATGATGACATTTGCTGTATCAGTGATCAAGTGATATTAACTTTTGTGTGGGTCAGTTATTCAGTATAATTTAATGGGTTGACTGTTTATGGAGACATGTTGTGCAATCATTGTTAACATACACCATAACTTTTCTATAATCATAAATACTCGTTAAACTGGTTGAATTTGGAGGGTATCGCATACTTCGGGAAAGTAAAGCCTTTAATATGTTCCGTTACAGCGGGGAGTGTGCTCGCCCGCTGTCGGGGGGGGGGGGGTCTAGGTAGCACTGCAACTCTGGCACGGTCGGTCCACCGCGAAAGGAAACAAATTCCTCGACCAAAGGTTGCGTAGTGATCGCTTTCAACGGAAGAAGGGAAGATAAAGACAGCACGCTATCAGGGAGACAGCACAAGGCAGCATAGCAGAGAACCACAGTCACATCCGCTGCATGACTCGTGACGTGTCAGATAACATGCGGCCTGGTGACTGGTGTGGAAACCTGACAGAACGGAGCGGCGACCTTCTCGGTGTCATCATGTTAAGGTGCTTCTGTGCCAGTATCAGTGGGTTCTTAATCTGAAATAATGGCGATGATTCAACGTTTAACCTTAGCATTTTGCATTTCTTTCTTTATTTTTGTCTCTTACGGTAACTGATGGGGTCCGCGTAAGGACAGGATTTGTGATTGGTGTAAAGAATGGCAGCTAACTCTAAATGTAGATAAATGTAAATTAATGCAGATGAATAGGAAAAAGAATCCCGTAATGTTCGAATACTCCATTAGTAGTGTAGCGCTTGAAACACTCACGTCGATTAAATATTTGGGCGTAACATTGCAGAGCGATACGAAGTGGGACAAGCATGTAATGGCAGTTGTGGGGAAGACGGATAGTCGGATTCGGTTCATTGGTAGAATTTTGGGAAGATGTGGTTCATCTGTAAAGGAGTCCGCTTATAAAACACTAATACGACCTATTCTTGAGTACTGCTCGAGCGTTTGGGATCCCTATCAGGTCGGATTGAGGGAGGACATAGAATCAATTCAGAGGCGGGCTGCTAGATTTGTTACTGCTAGGTTTGATCATCACGCGAGTGTTACAAATGCTTCAGCAACTCGGGTGGGAGTCTCTGGAGGAAAGGAGGCGTTCTTTTCGTGAATCTCTATTGAGGAAATTTAGAGAACCATCATTTGAGGCTGACTGCAGTAGAATTTTACTGCCGCCAACTTATATTTCGCGGAAATACCACAAAGGTAAGATAAGAGATTAGGGCACGTACAGAGGCTTATAGGCTGTCATTTTTCCCTCGTTCTGTTTGGGAGTGGAACAGGGAGAGAAGATGCTAGTTGTGGTACGATGTACCCTCCGCCACGCACCGTATGGGCCCCCCTGCGGGTCCGGGGTAAGAATAGGCCCGAGGTATTCCTGCCTGTCGTAAGAGGCGACTAAAAGGACTGCCCATCTTCAGAAGACAGGCTCACTATAACACTCCGATTCCTTGCTACAGGAGAGGGTTATGTTAGGTTAGGTTAGGTTAGGTCATGTCAGGTCTCCAATCTTCTTAATCTATTTTTGTATTCAGGGTGCCTCACGTTGTAAAGCGCCTCATCAGCTTCATACATCTCAATTTTGTAGTTGTCGGTACTCACCAAATGTATTTACCGGCAATGTTTATAAAAACACTACAGACGACAGAACGCTGCAGCGATGCTAGCGCTCCATGTGGTAACATGTCACACTGCAGTGAACAGAAGACAAGCGATTTCTTTGATCAAATCTACAGCGCGGCCCTAGATTTGATCAAATATTGGACGACATTTGACAAGGTTCCTATTACACCATCAAATATCTTTGACAAAGATATTGGACAAAGAAATTTGATAGTGTACTACCGGCCTAAAGTATGTTTTACTAGATATGAATTAAAATAATTTGATGCACGGCTTCGTACGTTATTTGTATACCTGTGAGCTGCGGTAGAATGTAAAGAGAGCATGCCATATATAACAAGCAGCATTTAGTAAAAAAAAAAAAAAAAAAAAAAAAAAATCCTTTTAATTTGGCCTTCCAGTCTAAATCGAACACTTGTTAAATTTGGTACATGGGTGGTTTCTAGTGCCGTGCGGAGGGCAGCAGTAAGATTCAGACCTCGGTTCAAAACTACAAAACTAGAGCCACAGCAGACGTTCATACTGATTCGTAACTGTAAATGCTGCTTGCGTTCTCGACGTGAAGTGTGTCGGCTACCCTACACGGTCTGTACGTTACGTAAGACCTCTTGAACCAGTTTCCGTAGCGTGCAGAGGTCGACGACACAGCGTGTCGAGCGTTCATTGGACCCTCCCTCCCTCCCTCCCTCCCCCACCCGTAGGTCACCTCTCTGCCGCCGAATTAACGTCGTCGTCTCACAGAATCCGTTGTTCTGTAACCCTGCGGTTTCTTTATCTCGTTCTGCATTGTAAATTTCCCATACATTGCCCGCCAGTTTTACGAGTGCAAAATTAAAACTGGACCTTGAAATCGCAGAAAAAACTTCAGTCTCATCTGACTGCATTAGCTGTTCGCCGTGCTCATAAGTATTTTCGGATACTTGTTAAGAGTCCATGAGTTCACATGCAAAGAGAAGCTGAAGTAGGCATGAGCTGAAAAGTGAAAAGCGAGATTCGAGTATTCTGCTGCCCCATTGTTTAGAAACAGTAGCTGGAACAAAGTACCTGCAGACTGGTTTGCCCACAGAGATGTAGCCAGGTGACAGCAGCCAGGGTGAGTACTTCAGGCGACGATTCCATGAGGACTCAATGTTGTGAAAAAGAAAAAAAAGACGAAGGGGAGAAACTAGATGAAGCTACTCACGTTATGTCAAGTGAGCCAATGCAACGAAAATGAAAAGAGTATTTTTTGCGTTTGTTGGTTTACCAGTTACGGCTTTGAACTGATAGGCAATGAAACACTAAAAAGAAATCACGTTATTGTTACAAAAAAGCGACGCTAGGTTATTGAATATTTTGAAATATGTAATACGAAATAGAGCTGCTGATTTTTTTTTCCTCACTGTAAAGTCATGTTGCTCTCAATAAACGGGCTAAGCAACGAAATAACATATCGGAAGGATATCGAGCGGGTATGCAGGTGGAGGGGGGGGGGGGGGGGAGAGATGTTAAATAATGTCTGAAAAACGTAAATTTCAAAAGCTGAAGTTGAAATTTTTTTTGTGATGTTTTGACACAATGAAATGTAAACTCTCACTTGCATATATAATCAGTGTTGCGATTTCGTCGGACTGTGTTGCAGGTTGTCTTTCGCTTGAGCCCAGATCGCAGAAAATATGATGTTGGACTTGACCTATATTTTCTGGCATGCATACATAGTTTGGAGAATTTTCTGATGATATCTTTACTGTTTAGATTACATTGTCATGGAATATCGTAAAAACTTTCCGGGTCAGTTTTACTTTGGTCATCAGTAGCACAACGCGTGAAAGTAGCGGTGACAGCTGCCTCACGAGAGTCACTTTTCAAACATTTGCTGTGGAGCCACCATTATTGATATGGATGTAGAGGAACGACAAGAATCACAATGAAATTCTGCTTTTTTTTCTTTGCGAAATAGCGGATGGCAACCTACCGTTGAACAAAGAGTGCGAAGCGGCGGCCACATTGTGAGAGTATAGGTCTGCGACACATTAGCATTAAAAAGCCCGAAAATTGCTGCAGAGGCTGTGCAGCTGTGGTGGCAAAACCCTTTTATCGGTATGTGGCCATTTCCGGCTGTTCCGACTCGTCGCACATTCATTTGTGTTAGTATTTGTTAGAAATTGCTGATGGGTGTGAGAGGGGATTCATCGGACAAGTAACATTTGTCCTACACGTGTGCTCCACAAAGAAGCACTTGTCCCATTTTGTGCAACAAAATTAGGGCCCTTTTTCGCACTTTACTTAACATGTTGGGGAAATACACAGGCGGATAAATTTGTTACCCGCCTATCCTTTCTTTACTTCTTCTTCTTCTTCTTCTCCTCCTCCTCCTTGTCCTCCTCCTCCTCCTCCTCCTGCATCTCTCTCCTTGTATTCTTTCTGATCAACTTTTGTTCCATTTTGTGTGAAACGTAACAACATACTTCTAAAATCGCATTACAAATCTCTCTGACGTCTATAAAGCGTCGGTTAGATAATAATTCGAACAGCAATCCATGTTAGAGGTCAAACGTGTAAGCACATAAAAGAAGTATTCCACTCTCCCGAGACTGCTGAGAGAGAGAGACAGAGAGAGAGAGAGAGAGAGAGAGAGAGAGAGAGAGACTCAGCATTTTACTACGGCTGTGGTAACCAGTCAATGAAAGTAGTAACAATTTCCAATGCCAGCCACCATTCGTTACTCCTATATGATGCGAGTCCAATATTTTTTATTTATTGTTCCGTGGGACCACATTAAGGAGAAGTCTCCATGGTCATGGAAAGAGTCAATACATGAAATTATAACACGATAGTGGAAACAGACAAAATGAAATATAAGAAACATATTCAGGCGACAATTCGTAAGTTTAAATAAAGAAAATCAACAATGTAACACTGAAATTTCCTTAATTTTTTAGCTCTTCCAGGAGCTCCTCGACAGAATAGAAGGAGTGAGCCATGAGGAAACTCTTCAGTTTAGACTTAAAAGTGTTTGGGCAACTGCTAAGGTTTTTGAGTTCTTGTGGTAGCTTATTGAAAATGGATGCAGCAGAATACTGCACTCCTTTCTGCACAAGAGTCAAGGAAGTGCATTCCACATGCAGATTTGATTTCTGCCTAGTATTAACTGAGTGAAAGCTGCTAACTCTTGGGAATAAGCTAATATTGCTATCAACAAACGACATTAAAGAAAATATATACTGTGAGGGCAATGTCAGAATTCCCAGACTATTGAATAGGGGTCGACAAGAGGTTCTCGAACTTACACCACACATAGCTCGAACAGCCGGTTTTTGAGCCAAAAATACCCTTTTTGAATGAGAAGAATTACCCCAAAAAATAATACCATATGACATAAGCGTATGAAAATATGCGAAGTAGAGTACTTTTCGTGTTGAACTGTCACTTATTTCAGATACTGTTCTAATGGTAAATAAAGCAGCACTTAGTTTCTGAACAAGATCCTGAACATGGGCTTTCCACAACAGCTTACTATCTATCCGAACGCCTAGGAACTTGAACTGTTCCGTCACGCTTATAATATGCCCATTCTGTCTGATTAAAATGTCAGTTCTTGTTGAATTGTGAGTTAGAAACTGTAAAAACTGAGTCTTACTGTGATTTAGCATAAATTATTTTCCACAAGCCACGAACTTATTTCATGAACTACATTATTTGATACCGTTTCATTATTACACACATGATCCTTCACTACCAAGCTGGTGTCATCAGCAAACAGAAATATTTTTGAATCACCTGTAATACTAGAAGGCATATCATTTATATAAATAAGAAACTGCAGCGGCGCCAGCACCAACCCTTGGGGAACGCCCCACTTAACAGTGCCCCATTGGGACTGAACATCACCACGACTCTCAGTATTGCGGAGAATTACCTTCTGCTTTCTGTTCTTAAAGTAAGAGGCGAACCAATTGTAAGCTAGTCCCCTTACTCCATAATGGTCCAACTTCTGCAGCAATATTTTGTGGTCAACACAGTCAAAAGCCTTCGTTAAATCAAGCTTTATCAATATTCGAGGATGTCTCGCAAGAGTGACTTCTACATAATATCCTTAGTTGTCTGACTCCATTTTCCCTGTATCTTACAAATGAAGCGAAGTCGGCCAACTGCTTCACCTACGACTGACCTCATGTGTCCAATTCATTTCATATCCCCACAAATTGTTACATGTAGGTGTTCGCATGAGTTGACTGATTCCAGTTCTCACTCGTTGATCATACATATACTGAGCATTATTTTTTTTCACCAGTACATCAATATACGCTGCTAAGGAAAATGAAAAAAAAAAAGACTTCAGCGTGTTCGTCGCAACAAAAATGCAAACCAGCTTACTGTCCACCACAACGCAAGGCCTCAGACAAGTCTGCGCACTCGAGAGGAGCTCACACAACTTCACTGGAGTGTTCTTCCTCATCCAGGCTACAGCCCGGATCTCGCATCTCCCGACATCGATCTGTTTGCCCCAATGAAGTATGCACTCCACGGGAAGCAGTACGTGAATGATTAGGAGTTTATTGATGCAGCAGAACGTTGACTCTGACGCCGACCAGTAGAGTGGCAGCAGCATGCGGGCAACAAGGCCCTTCCAGTAACGTGGCATTGAAATGAGATTATATTGAAGAAAAATAGGGTTTTGTAGCCGAAAGAGTGGGGAATACTATGGTGTATTCGAGTCATGAATAAAACCAACCTCTTTTCAGAAAAAAAGATGTGGTTCCATTATGTAATGAACGCCCCCTCGCAGTGCCACTTTAAGCAACAGTAGCCAACTTGTAGGATCGTTATGAAAGCCACTCTCGCTAAGAAGCTACAGGGTGTTTAAAAAATGACCGGTATATTTGAAACGGCAATAAAAACTAAACGAGCAGCGATAGAAATACACCGTTTGTTGCAATATGCTTGGGACAACAGTACATTTTCAGGCAGACAAACTTTCGAATTTACAGTAGTTACAATTTTCAGCAACAGATGGCGCTGCGGTCTGGGAAACTCTCTAGTACGATATTTTCCACATATCCACCATGCGTAGCAATAATATGGCGTAGTCTCTGAATGAAATTACCCGAAACCTTTGACAACGTGTCTGGCGGAATGGCTTCACATGCAGATGAGATGTACTGCTTCAGCTGTTCAATTGTTTCTGGATTCTGGCGGTACACCTGGTCTTTCAAGTGTCCGCACAGAAAGAAGTCACAGGGGTTCATGTCTGGCGGATAGGGAGGCCAATCCACGCCGCCTCCTGTATGTTTCGGATAGCCCAAAGCAATCACACGATCATCGAAATATTCATTCAGGAAATTAAAGACGTCGGCCGTGCGATGTGGCCGGGCACCATCTTGCATAAACCACGCGGTGTTCGCAGTGTCGTCTAAGGCAGTTTGTACCGCCACAAATTTACGAAGAATGTCCAGATAGCGTGATGCAGTAATCGTTTCGGATCTGAAAAATGGGCCAATGATTCCTTTGGAAGAAATGGCGGCCCAGACCAGTACTTTTTGAGGATGCAGGGACGATGGGACTGCAACATGGGGCTTTTCGGTTCCCCATATGCGCCAGTTCTGTTTATTGACGAAGCCGTCCAGGTAAAAATAAGCTTCGTCAGTAGACCAAATGCTGCCCACGTGCATATCGCCGTCATCAATCCTGTGCACTATATCGTTAGCGAATGTCTCTCGTGCAGCAATGGTAGTGGCGCTGAGGGGTTGCCGCGTTTGAATTTTGTATGGATAGAGGTATAAACTCTGGCGCACGAGACGATACGTGGACGTTGGCGTCATTTGGACCGCAGCTGCAACACGGCGAACGGAAACCCGAGGCCGCTGTCGGATCACCTGCTGCACTAGCTGCGCGTTGCCCTCTGTGGTTGCCGTACGCGGTCGCCCTACCTTTCCAGCACGTTCATCCGTCACGTTCCCAGTCCGTTGAAATTTTTCAAACAGATCCTTTATTGTATCGCTTTTCGGTCCTTTGGTTACATTAAACCTCCGTTGAAAACTTCGTCTTGTTGCAACAACACTGTGTTCTAGGCGGTGGAATTCCAACACCAGAAAAATCCTCTGTTCTAAGGAATAAACCATGTTGTCCACAGCACACGCTTACAGCAGAAAGACGACGCACAGAATGGCGCACCCACAGACTGCGTTGTCTTCTATATCTTTCACATCACTTGCAGCGCCATCTGTTGTTGAAAATTGTAACTACTGTAATTTCGAAAGTTTGTCCGCCTGAAAATGTACTGTTGTCCCAAGCATATTGCAACAAACGGTGTATTTCTATCGCTGCTCGTTTAGTTTTTATTGCCGTTTCAAATATACCGGTCATTTTTGAAACACCCTGTACATACTGTACATACGGAGATTGTGCGTCAGGAAGGTAGCATGGTGTCATCACAAGCAAGTGCTGGTCGCCACAATTTTTATAGTTGGTGCTCTGAAACAAGCACTCTCCCCTTCGAACAAGTCAGATAAAAAGGCGAAGGAAAGATTCATATTTGTGCGCAAGTCTCAAAGGAGTTTGACAGTGTGGAAATCGTCCTCTGCCATATATTATGCAAAGTGTAAGGAGTTCCACGGCTTTACACAGTTTAACAGTCTCTGTGAATTGTATTTTTATTCAAATAAGGGTCTTCAACTTTCACTTTGACGAGGCGCGGATGTGAGAGTCGTCCGCAGGGAAATCGGCAGACGAGCGGGGCGCCCGTTGCCTGCGCCCATTTAATTTTGTTTTCAGAGACAGTTTCCGTCGGTAGGTGAACAGCTGCTAGAGGTCGGTGCCCGGTACTCTGTGTGTGCGACGGAAATGTTAGTGCCATTATGCCACACCCAACAGCTACATCTGTTCCGAATTTGCTGGGATGTGAAGGAATGAATTTACGCCGGAACTTGACCTCAGGTAGCGTCTGCTCTTGAAGCAGAGCTATGAGCTGAGTAAACGTATTAGAAGCAACCATTTAGTATAGCATCAAAATTTCGGAAATGGAGATTCGATTTTTATATACGAGTACGTTGGAATAGCCATGCAAAGACCTAACGCAAGACTATATACACTCCTGGAAATGGAAAAAAGAACACATTGACACCGGTGTGTCAGACCCACCATACTTGCTCCGGAGACTGCGAGAGGGCTGTACAAGCAATGATCACACGCACGGCACAGCGGACACACCAGGACCCGCGGTGTTGGCCGTCGAATGGCGCTAGCTGCGCAGCATTTGTGCACCGCCGCCGTCAGTGTCAGCCAGTTTGCCGTGGCATACGGAGCTCCATCGCAGTCTTTAACACTGGTAGCATGCCGCGACAGCGTGGACGTGAACCGTATGTGCAGTTGACGGACTTTAAGCGAGGGCGTATAGTGGGCATGCGGGAGGCCGGGTGGACGTACCGCCGAATTGCTCAACACGTGGGGCGTGAGGTCTCCACAGTACATCGATGTTGTCGCCAGTGGTCGGCGGAAGGTGCACGTGCCCGTCGACCTGGGACCGGACCGCAGCGACGCACGGATGCACGCCAAGACCGTAGGATCCTACGCAGTGCCGTAGGGGACCGCACCGCCACTTCCCGGCAAATTAGGGACACTGTTGCTCCTGGGGTATCGGCGAGGACCATTCGCAACCGTCTCCATGAAGCTGGGCTACGGTCCCGCACACCGTTAGGCCGTCTTCCGCTCACGCCCCAACATCGTGCAGCCCGCCTCCAGTGGTGTCGCGACAGGCGTGAATGGAGGGACGAATGGACACGTGTCGTCTTCAGCGATGAGAGTCGCTTCTGCCTTGGTGCCAATGATGGTCGTATGCGTGTTTGGCGCCGTGCGGGTGAGCGCCACAATCGGGACTGCATACGACCGAGGCACACAGGGCCAACACCCGGCATCATGGTGTGGGGAGCGATCTCCTACACTGGCCGTACACCACTGGTGATCGTCGAGGGGACACTGAATAGTGCACGGTACATCCAAACCGTCATCGAACCCATCGTTCTACCATTCGTAGACCGGCAAGGGAACTTGCTGTTCCAACAGGACAATGCACGTCCGCATGTATCCCGTGCCACCCAACGTGCTCTAGAAGGTGTAAGTCAACTACCCTGGCCAGCAAGATCTCCGGATCTGTCCCCCATTGAGCATGTTTGGGACTGGATGAAGCGTCGTCTCACGCGGTCTGCACGTCGAGCACGAACGCTGGTCCAACTGAGGCGCCAGGTGGAAATGGCATGGCAAGCCGTTCCACAGGACTACATCCAGCATCTCTACGATCGTCTCCATGGGAGAATAGCAGCCTGCATTGCTGCGAAAGGTGGATATACACTGTACTAGTGCCGACATTGTGCATGCTCTGTTGCCTGTGTCTATGTGCCTGTGGTTCTGTCAGTGTGACCATGTGATGTATCTGACCCCATGAATGTGTCAATAAAGTTTCCCCTTCCTGGGACAATGAATTCACGGTGTTCTTATTTCAATTTCCAGGAGTGTATTTGAGAAATATCTATAGGAATGGGGCAGTAAACTTTCATCATTTTAGAAGAAAAGCCAATCGAGACATCTTCTACCGTCTTCGGCACTAAATTGTAATACACTTGCCTTGATCGCCAGCATAATTTATTCATCATTTCATGACGCGTTTCGGGATAATCTCATCAGACCTGTGGTGTGAAACACACAATATATATTTATGTATTTTCCATGTCCAGAACTCCATCCATTAAAGCCTAGTGTAAGTTAACTGCAATAAAGTTTAAATATGTTTTGCTCAGTAATTAGCTACACGGATGGCCTTACCATTAGCTACTTGCAAATCTAGCGGTGAACACCATGTGCTGAGGTTTGGGCACGTCAGTTCGTGATCTTCCGGTTGCACATTTCCCTCAGTCACTTAGTGGTTCCCCATCGAAGTAGCCCCATCGGGCAAGGCTATACTTGCATTGCTAGAGCCTAGTTCTCAGCCTGTTTGGATGTGAAGGATTTGTCACTTCCAACAGCAAGCTCTTCCTTCAGCTCCAGTATAGGGCTCTGTGTTGCCTCCTTCCATAACGGTGGCGTCGATTGGCTCTGGTCTCCAAAGGAAGCTGCTTCATGAGCGAAGCCGCCTGGGCTGTGGTTGGTGCCCGTGAAGAGGGTGATGGCTACCTCTCATTTGTTTCTTCCTGTCAATCTCGGCAGCTGCTTGGGGAACTACATCTACATTCATACTCCGCAATCCACCATACGGTGCGTGGCGGAGGGTACCTCGTACCACAACTAGCATCTTCTCTCCCTGTTCCATTCCCAAACAGAACGAGGGAAAAATGACTGCCTATATGCCTCTGTACGTGCCCTAATCTCTCTTATCTTATCTTTGTGATTTTTCCGCGAAATATAAGTTGGCGGCAGTAAAATTGTACTGCAGTCAGCCTCAAATGTTGGTTCTCTAAATTTCCTCAGTAGCGATTCACGAAAAGAACGCCTCCTTTCCTCCAGAGACTTCCACCCGAGTTCCTGAAGCATTTCCGTAACACTCGCATCATGATCAAACCTACCAGTAACAAATCTAGCAGCCCGCCTCTGAATTGCTTCCATGTCCTCCCTCAATCCGACCTGATAGGGATCCCAAACGCTCGAGCAGTACTCAAGAATAGGTCGTACTAGTGTTTTATAAGCGGTCTCCTTTACAGATGAACCACATCTTCCCAAAATTCTGCCAATGGACCGAAGACGACTATCCGCCTTTGCCACAACTGCCATTACATGCTTGTCCCACTTCATATCGCTCTGCAATGTTACGCCCAAATATTTAATCGACGTGTGTGTGTGTCAAGCGCTACACTACTAATGGAGTATTCAAATATTACGGGATTCTTTTTCCTATTCATCTGCATTAATTTACATTTATCTATATTTAGAGTTAGCTGCCATTCTTTACACAAATCCTGTCCAAGTCATCTTGTATCCTCCTACAGTCACTCTACGACGACACCTTCCCGTTCACCACAGCATCATCAGCAAACAGCCGCACATTGCTATCCACCCTATCCAAAAGATCATTTATGTAGATAGAAAACAACAGCGGACCTACCACACTTCCCTGGAGCACTCCAGATGATACCCTCACCTCCGATGAACACTAACCATCGAGGACAACGTATTGGGTTCTATTATTTAAGAAGTCTTCGACCCACTCACATACTTGGGAACCAATCACATATGCTCGTACCTTAGTTAGGAGTGTGCAGTGAGCTACCCCGATGAGGGATTAGATCGCTGTGGGCGTGGGGGTCAAACATCGTGAAATGTCGCAGGAAGACTTACTTACGTCCAGGAGAAACACACACTACAAGACAGAGTAGTAAAAGGAATACATTGCAACAACGCACTGAAGCTGAAGATGCATGGTATTGATTTTAACAGGCGCGTTTCTCAGCTTCACAGCATCGTTGCAGTGTATGCCTAATGTCTTGTCTTATATTGTGTGTTTCATTACCGGATTTGATGACGAGGTTCTACATCTATATTTTTACTCAGCAAGCCACCCAACGATATGTGGTGGAGGGCACTTTACGTGCCACTGTCATTGCCTCCCTTTCCTGTTCCAGTCGCGTATGGTTCGCGGGAAGAACGACTGCCGTAAAGCGTCCGTGCGCGCTCGAATCTCTCTAATTTTACATACGTGATCTCCTCGGGAGGTATAAGTAGGAGGAAGCAATATATTAGATACGCCATCCAGAAACGCACCCTCTCGAAACCTGGACAGCAAGCTACATCGCGATGCAGAGCGCCTCTCTCGCAGAGTCTGCTACTTGAGTTTGCTAAACATCTCTGTAACGCTATCACGCTTACCAAGTAACCCTGTGACGAAACGCGCCGCTCTTCTTTGGAGCTTCTCTATCTCCTCTGTCAACCCGACCTGGTACGGATCCCACACTGATAAGGAATACTCAAGTATAGGTCGAACGAGTGTCTTGTAAGCCACCTCTTTTGTTGATGACTACATTTTCGAAGGACTCTCCCAATGAATCTCAACCTGGCACCCGCCTTACCAACAATTTTATATGATCATTCCACTTCAAATCGTTTCGCGTGCATACGGGTCAGTTGCCACTCCCTGCACCAAGTGCATATCTGCTGCAGATATTCCTTCATTTCGCTGCAGTTTCCTAATGCTGCAACTTCTCTGTATACTACAGCATCATCCGCGAAAAGCCGCATGGAGTTTCCGACAGTATCTACTAGGTTATTTATATAGATTGTGAAAAGCAATGGTCCCATAAGACTCCCCTGTGGCACGCCAAAGGTTACTTTAACGTCTGTAGACGTCTCTCCATTGAGAACAAAATGCTGTGTTCTGTTTGCTAAAAACTCTTCAATCCAGCCACACAGCTGGTCTGATATTCCGTAGGCTCTTACTTTGTTTATGAGGCGACAGTGCGGAACTGTACCGAACGCCTTCCGGAAGTCAAGAAAAATAGCATCTACCTGGTAGCCTGTATGTAATATTTTCTGGGTCTCATGAACAAATAAAGCGAGTTGGGTCTCACACGATCGCTGTTTCCGGAATCCAAGTTGATTGCTACATAGTAGATTCTGGGTTTCCAAAAACTACATGATACGCGAGCATAAAACATGTTCTAAAATTCTACAACAGATCGACGTCAGAGATATAGGTCTATAGTTTTGCGCATCTGCTCGACGACCCTTCTTGAAGACTGGGACTACCTGTGCTCTTTTCCAATCATTTGGAACCTTCCGTTCCTCTAGAGACTTGCGGTACACGGCTGTTAGAAGGGGGCAAGTTCTTTCGCGTTTTCTGTGTAGAATCGAATTGGTATCCTTTCAGGTCCAGTGGACTTTCCTCTGTTGAGTGATTTCAGTTGCTTTTCTATTCCTTGGACACCTATGTCGATGTCGGTCATTTTTTCGTTCGTGCGAGGATTTAGAGATGGAACTGTAGTGCGGTCTTCTTCTGTGAAACAACTTTGGAAAAAGGTGTTTAGTATTTCAGCTTTACGCGTGTCATCCTCCTTTTCGATGCCATGGTCATCCCAGAGTGTCTAGATATGCTGTTTCCATCCACTTACTGATTTAACGTAAGACCAGAAGTTTCTAGGATTTTCTGTCAACTCGGTACATAGAATGATACGATAAACAAAAAAATGGCGACCAAGACAAGTGCGTTACCATTTCGGAGCAGCAGAATATTAACGAAGAAAGATTGTGGATGAAGACATGTGAGGATGGAACGTATCAAAAGCCACTTAATTCTTCATGATGATGACGACGGCGACGATAGTGGTGGTGGTGGTGGTGGTGGTGGTGGTGGTGGTGATGTAGCGAAATGTTAACTGGTAAGCGTTGCGAAGAATGTTACATTCTCGCCGTGGCTTACCCGTCAAGCCATTTACTACAAGGTTCAGAGTATTGAACGGAAACTTAGCACTTTAGTCACCGCCAAGGGGGACCGGGGGGCAGTCAGACTGCAAATGTGCCGGAAGCGCCAACCAGTGGCTCCATCGATCCGGAGGAGACGCGGAGGAGCGGAGATCCAGAGAGAGCGCGGGGGATGACACGCTCGGAAGCGGCCGGCTGATGGGCGGCGGGGCGGCGCCGGGCATCTTGCGTGAATGGGGCGGCGGGCGCGGCCGCGCCATCGACCGAGACGCAACTGCGGCTGCGGCGGCTGCGGCAGGTCTAGAGCGAAATACCCGCCGCTCGCGCCTCACCGCCTCGTCGAGCCGGCGCCGGGTGCTCGGGCTGCTACTAACGGCTCGGGCGGATGCTGTATTTATTGTGATTACGTAGGCTTTCCCGGCGTAATAAGTCTCGAAAGTCTGTTCGGGTTTGCTGCCGGATCCTAAAATGAACTTGACTCGATATTTCGGCGATCCAACTGGTCGCCATCTTCAGGAACATGCTGCTTCTGCTGATGAGTCCCGCTGAGAAATGACGCCAGGCAGTGTTCGGCGGTAGCAGAACACTGCCTAAATGAGGGGCACAATATGAAATTTGAGGAAACTGTTGTGGTTGCCAACATTTCCGGTTTTTGGAACAGTGTATATAAAGAGGCGATTGAAATTAGGTTGGCTGATAATTTAATCAACAGAGACAATGGGATTCCTCTTAGCAAGATGTGGAATCCTGTATTATCTCGCATCAAAACTGGACGTTCTTCGGTGCGGCCTTGGTTGCGATATATCGTTGCCAGCAGTGTTTCACTAAGGGTGGCGCCACCTCCCTGTTTTGGAAGGGCGGCGCATGCGCCGTGTACTGAACGGTGGCCTATATAGGTCGTCGATTTGCAACCTGGCGTCAGTTCTCCGCGGCACAGAGCATCGAGTGACATTATACTGAGTGCACTATCAGAAAATTACCTCGAGCAATTAAACAGAGAACCGACTCGCGGAGATAACATCTTGGACCTACTGATAACAAACAGACCCGAACATTTCGACTCTGTAAGTGCAGAAAAGGGAATCGATGATCATAAGGCCATTGCAGCATCCCTGAATATGGAAGTTAATAGGAATACAAAAAAAAAGGGAGGAAGGTTTATCTGTTTAGCAAGAGTAATAGAAGGCAGATTTCAGGCTACCTAACAGATCAAAACGAAAATTTCTGTTCCGACACTGACAATGTTGAGTGTTTATGGAAAAAGTTCAAGGCAATCGTAAAATGCGTTTTAGACAGGTACGTGCCGAGTAAAACTGTGAGGGACGGGAAAAACCCACTGTGGTTCAACAACAAAGGTAGGAAACTACTCCGAAAGCAAAGAGAGCTTCACCCCAAGTGTAAACGCAGCCAAAACCTCTCAGGCAAACAGAAGCTAAACGATGTCAAAGTTAGCGTAAGGAGGGCTATGCTTGAAGCGTTCAGTGAATTCGAAAGTAAAATTCTATGTACCGACTTGACAGAAAATCCTAGGAAGTTCTGGTCTTACGTTAAATCAGTAAGTGGCTCGAAACAGCATATCCAGACACTCCGGGATGATGATGGCATTGAAACAGAGGATGACACGCGTAAAGCTGAAATACTAGACACCTTTTTCCAAAGCTGTTTCACGGAGGAAGACCGCACTGCAGTTCCTTCTATAAATCCTCGCACAAACGAAAAAATGGCTGACATCGAAATAAGTGTCCAAGGAATAGAAAAGCAACTGGAATCACTCAACAGAGGGAAGTCCACTGGACCTGACGGGATACCAATTCGATTCTACACAGAGTACGCGAAAGAACTTGCCCCCCTTCTAACAGCCGTGTACCGCAAGTCTCTAGAGGAACGGAAGGTTCCAAATGATTGGAAAAGAGCACAGGTAGTCCCAGTCTTCAAGAAGGGTCGTCGAGCAGATGCGCAAAACTATAGACCTATATCTCTGACGTCAATCTGTTGTAGAATTTTAGAACATGTCTTTTGCTCGCGTATCATGTCATTTCTGGAAACCCAGAATCTACTCTGTAGGAATCAACATGGATTCCGGAAACAGCGATCGTGTGAGACCCAAATCGCTTTATTTGTTCATCAGACCCAGAAAATATTAGATACAGGCTCCCAGGTATATACTACACTCCTGGAAATGGAAAAAAGAACACATTGACACCGGTGTGTCTGACCCACCATACTTGCTCCGGACACCGCGAGAGGGCTGTACAAACAATGATCACACGCACGGCACAGCGGACACACCAGGAACCGCGGTGTTGGCCGTCGAATGGCGCTAGCTGCGCACCATTTGTGCACCGCCGCCGTCAGTGTCAGCCAGTTTGCCGTGGCATACGGAGCTCCATCGCAGTCTTTAACACTGGTAGCGTGCCGCGACAGCGTGGACGTGAACCGTATATGCAGTTGACGGACTTTGAGCGAGGGCGTATAGTGGGCATGCGGGAGGCCGGGTGGACGTACCGCCGAATTGCTCAACACGTGGGGCGTGAGGTCTCCACAGTACATCGATGTTGTCGCCAGTGGTCGGCGGAAGGTGCACGTGCCCTTCGACCTGGGACCGGACCGCAGCGACGCACGGATGCACGCCAAGACCGTAGGATCCTACGCAGTGCCGTAGGGGACCGCACCGCCACTTCCCAGCAAATTAGGGACACTGTTGCTCCTGGGGTATCGGCGAGGACCATTCGCAACCGTCTCCATGAAGCTGGGCTACGGTCCCGCACACCGTTAGGCCGTCTTCCGCTCACGCCCCAACATCGTGCAGCCCGCCTCCAGTGGTGTCGCGACAGGCGTGAATGGAGGGACGAATGGAGACGTGTCGTCTTCAGCGATGAGAGTCGCTTCTGCCTTGGTGCCAATGATGGTCGTATGCGTGTTTGGCGCCGTGCAGGTGAGCGCCACAATCAGGACTGCATACGACCGAGGCACACAGGGCCAACACCCGGCATCATGGTGTGGGGAGCGATCTCCTACACTGGCCGTACACCACTGGTGATCGTCGAGGGGACACTGAATAGTGCACGGTACATCCAAACCGTCATCGAACCCATCGTTCTACCATTCGTAGACCGGCAAGGGAACTTGCTGTTCCAACAGGACAATGCACGTCCGCATGTATCCCGTGCCACCCAACGTGCTCTAGAAGGTGTAAGTCAACTACCCTGGCCAGCAAGATCTCCGGATCTGTCCCCCATTGAGCATGTTTGGGACTGGATGAAGCGTCGTCTCACGCGGTCTGCACGTCCAGCACGAACGCTGGTCCAACTGAGGCGCCAGGTGGAAATGGCATGGCAAGCCGTTCCACAGGACTACATCCAGCATCTCTACGATCGTCTCCATGGGAGAACAGCAGCCTGCATTGCTGCGAAAGGTGGATATACACTGTACTAGTGCCGACATTGTGCATGCTCTGTTGCCTGTGTCTATGTGCCTGTGGTTCTGTCAGTGTGATCATGTGATGTATCTGACCCCATGAATGTGTCAATAAAGTTTCCCCTTCCTGGGACAATGAATTCACGGTGTTCTTATTTCAATTTCCAGGAGTGTATTATTACCACCAACTTTCAAATCGCGTAATGATCACCATTCAAAGATTAGGGAAATTAGCGGTCGTACTGAGGCGTTCAGCCGGCTTTTTTTCCCTCGTGCGATCCGCGAGTGGAACAGAGAGGGGGGGGGGGAATATGACTTTGGCGCGAATTGTGCTCTCCGCCACACACCGCTTGGTGGCCAGCGGAGTATATATGTAGATGTAGACCACTGCGCCGTCCGGTCATATTTGTCACACACCCTAGCACGCCTCCGGTCAGACCCAAATTCTCAACTTGTACCGCACACTACTGATGTAGGACTCCTGGTCATTAGCCTCAATACTGGCGGCATCTCGCCCAGTAATTAAAGCGACGGCGGCCACTGGTTCTCTCTGTGCAGGCGCACTCGAGCTCGAATTCTTACGGGATTCGGCGAGATGCCGCGAATACTGAGGCCAATCAGTAGTGTTCCTACATCAGTAGTGTGTGGTACAAGTTGAGAATTTGGATGTGACTGGACGCATGCTAGTATAGTCTGTGTGGTTGTGGTGACCACTGTGTTCGGATGGCGTAGTTGTCAGTGCGTCTGCCTAGTAAGCCGGCACTGTAACTCGGCGTGTTCGGTCAGAGGGTTAGATGCCTTCTGTAATAAAAAGAACTGAGGTAAGGATCAACAACGAACAGAAACAGGTGTCTTGCGACGTCCGCCACGAGCAGAACAAAATGAGATTACAAAAAGTAAGCAGCAGACTCTGGTTCGAATCACGGTCTGCCACAAATTTTGAATTTGTCTTATTGATATAAATCAATGTCTACTGGCAGATAATATCTTTAATTCCTTCGTGTCTTCATTCATAGCGGCTGCAGGAACAAAATGGTGTCTGTTCTTTCGGACATACGTACATGCTACGTAAGATTCAGTTCCGGAAACCTTGCAGACCAGACCTCCATTTGCGAGAAAATGCAGCTCGGTGCAGAGGCATTCACGGGGGTTCAAATGGCTCTTAAGTACTATGGGACTTAACATCTGAGATCATCAGTCACCTACACTTTAGAACTACACTACTGGCCATTAAAATTGCTACACCACGAAGATGACGTGCTACAGACGCGAAATTTAACCGACACGAAGAAGATGCTGTGATATGCAAATGATTAGCTTTTCAGAGCATTCACACAAGGTTGGCGCCGGTGGCGACACCTACAACGTGCTGACATGAGGAAAGTTTCCAACCGATTTCTCACACACAAACAGCAGTTGAGCGGCGTAGCCTGGTGAAACGTTGTTGTGATGCCTCGTGTAAGGAGGCGAAATACGTACCATCACGTTTCAGACTTTGATAAAGGTCGGAATGTAGCCTATCGCGATTGCGGTTTACCGTATCGCGACATTGCTGCTCGCGTTGGTCGAGATCCAATGACTGTTAGCAGAAAATGGAATCGGTGGGTTCATAAGGGTAATACGGAACGCCGTGCTGGATCCCAACGGCCTCGTATCACTAGCAGTCGAGATGACTGGCATCTTATCGACATGGCCGTAACGGATCGTGCAGCCACGGCACGATCCGTAAGTCAACAGATGGGGACATTTGCAAGACAACAACCATCTGCACGAACAATTCGACGACGTTTGCAGCGGCATGGACTGTCAGCTCGGAGACCATGGCTGCGGTTACCCTTGACGCTGCATCACAGACAGGACCTTCTGCGACGGTGTACTCAACGACGAACCTAGGTGCACGAATGGCAAAACGTCAGTTTTTCGGATGAATCCAGGTTCTGTTTACAGCATCATGATGGTCGCATCCGTGTTTAGCGACATCGCGGTGAACGCATATTGGAAGCGTGTATTCGTCATCGTCATACTGGCGTATCACCCGGCGTGATGGTATGGGGTGGCATTGTTTACACGTCTCGGTCACCTCTTGTTCGCATTGACGGCACTTTGAACAGTGGACGTTACATTTCAGACGTGTAACGACCCGTGGTTCTACTCTTCATTCGATCCCTGCGGAACCCTACATTTCCGCAGGATAATGCACGACCGCATGTTGCAGGTCCTGTACGGGCCTTCCTGGATACAGAAAATGTTTGACTGCTGCCCTGGCCAGCACATTCTCCACATCTCTCACCAATTGAAAACGTCTGGTAAATGGTGGCCGAGCAACTGGCTCGCCACAATACGCCAGACACAACTCTTGATGAACTGTGGTATCGTGTTGAAGCTGCATGGGGAGCTGTACCTGTACACGCCATCCAAGCTCTGTTTGACTCAATGCCCAGGCATATCGAGGCCGTTATTACGGCCAAAGGTGGTTGTTCTGGGTACTGATTTCTCAGGATCTATGCACCCGAATTGCTTGAAAATGTAATGACATGTCAGTTCTAGTATAATATATTTGTCCAATGAATATCCGTTCATCATCTGCATTAATTCTTGGTGAAGCAATTTTAATGGGTAGTAGTATACTTAAACCTAACTAACGTAAGGACACTACACACATCCATGCCCGTGGCAGGATTCGGACCGGCGACCGTAGCAGCCGCGCCGTTCCAGACTGAAGCGCCTCGAACCGCTCGGCCACAGCGGCCGGCCATTCGCGGGGAGTCTTGAGCGGTAGCTCCTCGGAAAATATCCGTATGTCGTTGCAGTACCTCTTCTCTGTACTTTTGGGCGACAACTGCGTTCGATGACCAACAGAGCTGTGAAGTTCCGTATTCTCATCCGTCAGCTATCACCTTCTCAACCCTCCGTTTAGGATGCCAGCTAGACGCAAACTAGTCTCCTTGCACGATGTTCCAATAATTGTACCACTACACCACCACTCTCTCTTCAGACCAAGGCCTTACGACAGTGTAGTGTGTAGCATCCAGACTGGATCACTAACGAATGGAGCGTCATGCTCTTCGGGAACGTAGCCAAATTACTTTCGCTGAATCAGAGTGAAGTGCTCCGGCCCTACAATCCTTTGAACGTGTCTAACACTACCGGACGCCTGGAATACGGCTGAAACACAGCTTTTGCGAAGCTGCACCTACTGAGGCAGTTGTAGCCGCCGCAGATTATTATGTTGCAGACATCACTGAATTCCGTTGTGTGTAAATTTCTAGACTGATTTTGTTCTGGAGTGGCCGGTCGATTATGTACTGACGTAACTCTTTGAACAGTAAAAGCCTTTAAGTGTCAGTTTGACAGTTCAAGGCTCCCGACACCACAGTATTCCTGATCTGTTTCATAGTGTCGGGATGTACTGCTTAGCAAAACAGGGTCGAAATGACGTCTTTGTGGAATGACGTAGTTAACTGCACCACTGTATCAGTTTCTAGAGTGGTTTGCAGTTCTCCATCTGAATCTGTTAAAAGCATAACTTTATTAGTGGATTGTTTTATAGATTCTTCCTCCGGCTTTCTATCTTGCAGTGTATCTTCTAATGTATTTACGAGGAAATGGTTTTGGGCCATTACGTGACTTACCTAATTCGATTGCTTTCTTGAATGTTCTTTCTTCACCAGTTCTTTGAAAGACTTCCTGCTTGGTCGTGTACTTAATTTTTGACAATCGTTTACAGTGCCAGACCTTAAAGGATTAAAGAGATTTAATTTGATATTGACCTAAAGTACAGATTTCACAGCCATAAACCGCCATGGTCAAAGTATAACTTAACTATTTTTCCATTACTTCAGTATTTATGTACTCTTAGCGAAGTACTTTCTTTATTGCTGAAGTTCACTTGTGCCACTTAGATATTTCTTCATTGCTTGTTCCGTTTTTAGTTACATGAATATTTGTTTGATCTTATTTATTTACTTTATTTTCTCTAATTTTAATGTTAGCATTTTCTATTTCCTGTTAGCAGGACCTAGACAAGTATTTGTCATTTTCTGTTAAATTTCAATTTGTATTCATCTTTTAGCATTGCACAGGAACCTTCGCAGATTCAGTTTCTTTTGTTTGTAGATGTCACAGCTATGTCATCCGAAGACGGAAACATTTTATTCTTTGTCCATTTAACACTTGCACAGTTTTCTTTGCATGTGCTGGGAAAATGTTCAGCAGAGGTGGGGACAGATTTATTTAGCGCCTACAAGAATTCTGCCGCGCGGGGTTAGCCGAGCGGTCTGAGACGCTGCAGTTATGGACTGTGCGGCTGATCCCGGCGGAGTTTCGAGTCCTCCCTCTGGCATGGGTGTGTGTGTGTGTCCTTAGGATAATTTAGGTTAAGTAGTGTGTAAGCTTAGGGACTGATGATCTTAGCAGTTAAGTCCCATAAGATTTCACACACATTGGAACATTTATAAGAATTCTAGCTTCTTTTTCTCTATTAAGTACCTTTAATATCGCTATTTTATCTTTGAAAATTAATCATTAAGGGATTATCAGTTACTCAGAACGAAACTGCAGTGTAATGTAGAAGGCCTACCTTTGAACCACACACCTATCGAAGCAGAATGTACTGTTTTTTTTATCCATATAGTACAACTTTGGCTTTACAAAAATGGTTCAAATGGCTGTGAGCACTATGGGACTCAACTGCTGAGGTCATTAGTCCCCTAGAACTTAGAACTAGTTAAACCTAACTAACCTAAGGACATCACAAACATCCATGCCCGAGGCAGGATTCGAACCTGCGACCGTAGCGGTCTTGCGGTTCCAGACTGCAGCGCCTTTAACCGCACGGCCACTTCGGCCGGCTTTGGCTTTACAGTGGGGCTGAATTTTTTTACTGCTGTTTACAGTGATCACTCCCTCCTGTTTCCACTCTCGATTTTCCTTTTTCCCCACATTAAGCTGAAATTTTGGAAAACACTGAGTGGCCGTTTCCACGCCTAAAGACCTCTCCGGTTGGCGCCGGTATTTTCACTCTCCCGCTCGGCGCAATCTGCTCCTTTAAAATATGCTCGACGCCTGCGACACGGGAGATTTACTCAGCTGCGATAACCCGTTGCGTCCTGATTTGTTTGCAGAGTCGGGCTTATCGCTGGGTCCTCACGTCCTGCCCCGTTGGAGCTCGCCGCCCGCGCTCATAAAACACGGTCCACAAATTGCGCGGCGCGCGCCCGGTGGGCTGTTGTCAGGGTCCCTTGCGTAAACTCATTGACGCGTCACGCGCTGTGTCGGCCTGCCGCGGAAACGGGAAGCGGCGTGAATTGGCGAACAGGCCCGGCCGAGCGCCGCCCTAGTGAACAGCCAGCTGTTGTCCGAGCTAGCAAAACCTTTGTCTTACGAGCCTGCAGCTGTTTGTTCTCACCCCCAAGTGGCACTTAGACACACAAGAAACGAAAATAGCCTTTTTTCGTATACACTACTGCCCATTAAAATTGCTACACCACGAAGATGACGTGCTACAGACGCGAAATTTAACCGACAGGAAGAAGATGCTGCGATATGCAGATGATTAGCTTTTCGGAGCATTCACAGAAGGTTGGCGCCGGTGGCGACACCTACAACGTGCTGACAATGAAGAAAGTTTCTAACCGATTTCTCATACACAAACAGCAGTTGACCGGCGTTGCCTGGTGGAACGTTGTTGTGATGCCTCGTGTAAGGAGGAGGAATGCGTACCATCACGTTTCCGACTTTGATAAAGGTCGGATTGCAGCCTATCGCGATTGCGGTTTATCGTATCGCGACATTGCTTATCGCGTTGCTGGAGATCCAATGACTGTTAGCAGAATATGGAATCGGTGGGTTCAGGAGGGTAATACGGAACGCCGTGCTGGATCCCAACGGCAGGCATCTTACCCGCATGGCTGTAACGGATCGTGCAGCCACGTCTCGATCCCCGAGTGAACAGATGGGGACGTTTGCAAGACAACAACCATCTGCACGAACAGTTCGACGACGTCTGCAGCAGCATGGACTATCAGCTCGGAGACCATGGCTGCGGTTACCCTTGACGCTGCATCACAGACGGGAGCGCCTGCGATGGTGTACTCGACGACAAACCTGGGCGCACGAATGGCAAAACGTCATTTCTTCGGATGACTCCAGGTTCTGTTTACAGCATCATGATGGTCGCATCCGTGTTTGGCGACATCGCGGTGAACGCAAATTGGAAGCGTATATTCGTCATCGTCATACTGGCGCATCACTCGGCGTGATGGTATGGGGTGCCATTGGTTACACGTCTCGGTCACCTCTTGTTCGCATTGACGGCACTTTGAACAGTGGACGTTACATTTCAGATGTGTTACGACCCGTGGCTCTACCCTTCATTCGATCCCTGCGAAACCCTACATTTCACGAGGATAATGCACGACCGCATGTTGTACACGCCATCCAAGCTCTGTTGAACTCAATGCCCAGGCGTATCAAGGCCAATATTACGGCCAGAAGTGGTTGTTCTGGGTACTGATTTCTCAGGATCTATGGACCCAAATTGCGTGAAAATGTAATCACATGTCAGTTGTAGTATAATATGTTTGTCCAATGAATACCCGTTTATCATCTGCATTTCTTCTTGGTGTAGAAATTTTGATGGCCAGTAGTGTATTTCTTTGGCTTTGCTGTCTTACAATCAATCAGCTATTTACAATATCAGAAACTTTGGATTGTTTAGTCACATATCACATATTCAAGTCACATACATCATTCAATTAGCAAAACCAGGCATCGAGTTTGCCTCAGTTCCTTGAACAACACTGGTTATCGTAATTTTTTTTTTCGTCCTTCCTTAGTTGCTGTAGTTCGTGGAGGTACGTTCCGTCTGTGCAACTAATTGAAGGTACACGCGTTTCGCTTCTTTTATTTGTGAAACATGTTCAGTGGCCTTAACACATGTTTCCTTTCACACATACAATAAACGTATTACGTGGTAGATACAATATGCTGCTATGTTACATTTTGTCGTGTTTTTCTCTTGTTTTTTAGGTTAGAATCAACTAGTGTAGCACAAATTTCGTAATGTGAAATTATCGTTCAGTGTTGCTTACGATTTCCAGCGGTGTTAACTCGTGCTTCTGGCCCTCGAGATGCATTCGTTTGTTTCCATACTCCATCTGGCCGATTTCTGGCGTTCTTTCACCCACATTTGTCACATCGAACATATCGCCAAGACAATAACAAACCGAAATGTAACCGGCATAAATAACTAATGATTATGTCTTCTCTCTCTCTCTCTCTCTCTCTCTCTCTCTCTCTCTCTCTCTCTCCCCCCCTCTCCGTTCCCCCCCCCCCCCCAAACACACATATATCACATGTATAAAAATCCCACTCTCAAGAAAGAATGACACGTTTAGACACAGCAAAATACACACACACACACACACACACACACACACACACACACACACAACAAATGAAATCTATCAAACCACACACACAACACAAAAGAGGACAGATAAACACACAACAACAGTCGGCAACACTACACACCGAAAAGCCGGCCGCTGGTGGCCGAGCGGTTCTGGCGCTACAGTCTGGAACCGCGCGACCGCTACGGTCGCAGGTTCGAATCCTGCCTCGGGCATGGATGTGTGTGTTGTCCTTAGGTTAGTTAGGTTTAAGTATTTCTAAGTTCTAGGGGACTTATGACCTCAGCAGTTGAGTCCCATAGTGCTCAGATCCATTTGAACCATTTGAACCACACCGAAAACACACACATGTCGATCACAAAATGGAAATTGCAAGTGATACGTGCGATGTGACGAACGTGGGTGAAAGAACTCCAGAAATCGGCCTGCTGGAGCATGGAAACTAACGAATACATCTCCAGGACCACACGCACGAGTTAACAGCGCTGGAAGTCGTAAGCAACGCCGAACGATAATTTAACATTACGAAATGTTTGCTACAAAAGTTGATTCTAACCTAAAAAACAAGAGCAATAAACGACAAAATGTGACATGACATAATGTATCTACCACATAATACGTTTATTGTATGTATAAAAAGATACATGTTACAGGCCACTGAAGGTCTTTTACAAATAAAAGAAGCGAAACGCGTACGGCAATAAACAAACTGCCTACATTTAGTTGCATAGACTGAGCATACCTCCACGAACACTGATTATTTCGTAATACGTTCAAAATGTTCAAGTGTGTGTGAAATTTTGTGGGACTTAACTGCTTAGGTCATCAGTCCCTAAGCTTACACACTACTTAGCCTAGATTATCCTAAGGACAAACACACATACCCATGCCCGAGGGAGGACTCGAACCTCCGCCGGGACCAGCCGCACAGTCCATGACTGCAGCGCCTCAGACCGTCGTGATACCTGTAACATAACATATGCAAATCATATAACCACACAACATCACATACAGAAACAATAACTTAATAAATTAAAATTTCTTTAATCTCCTATGTATCTCCTGTGGGAGAGCTTGGCACTGCCAGAATTCTGTTTGCACCGCCGCAACATAATTCTACAATAATTGGAAAATCCCGCTGTTCTCTGTTGCCAGTATCGTTTTCACACTGAATGGTCCGCTGTGTTCCACGCCCCTCAATTGCAAGAGTAAGGCCTCCGTCGTTTGTTTTCGTCATTGACACCCAAGTATCACATGGTTAAGATTTTCTTCCTCTCCACATCCACGATAGGGAAGTCAGTTTTTCCGAGTCGGTACACATGTTTTATGCAGCGTCCGTGATTGAATTTCAAGCGTGTCACGTTAAACTGGCGTCGGATGGTTTGCTTGGAATCCCTCTGTATTGCTGGGAGGCAGGGATGCAACTCACTGCAGGACCGCCCCCTAGAGGCGCTAGAGGTCCTCAGTTCATTGTCACCGTTTCTCTAGAGGTACCTTCAAAGTTGCCTGCACCGAGTCATACTCATCACTGCCAATAATGACCAAGTCCTTTGCTAGCTGTTTCGTCAATGCCACCGACGTTGTGCTGTTGCAGAATGTACCACTGCTTTATTACTGTATGTCGAAGACTTGGTTATTGCAGGGTTCCCCACGGTCTGCTGTACCGGTGCTTCACATAATTTCATTGCAGAGTATCGATTATGGGTGGACCTAGTAATAGCAACATCTACACCTAAGATCCTCAAGCCATCTAGGGACGCGTGGCGGAGGGTATTTTGTGTAAGACTCACTTCTCGGCTTTCCTATTAAATTTTTGAAATTTTGCGGGAAGAACGATTGCTGGTAAGTCTCCCTGTGGGCTCCAGTCTCTCCAATTTTATCTTCCTGGTCTTTCCGCGAAATATGTAGGAGGAAGCAATAAATTTGTTGACTCTTCTACGAACGTACGCTCTCCAGAGTTTAACAATAAACCACACCATGATGTAGAACGCCTCTTTTGCAGCTTCTGCGATTGGAGTTGATAGAGCATCTCAGATACGCTATAGCACTTACTAAATGAACCTGTAACGAAGTGTGCTGCTGTTCTTTGGAGCTTCTCTGTTTTGTCTATCAATGTTATATGGTACCAATCCCAGATTGAAGAGCAGTATGAGAGTATTAGTCGAACCAGTACTTCGTATGCTACTTTATTCGTAGATGGACTGCACTTCCTGAGGATTCATCCAGTGAACCTGTCTGCCATCTGTGATTAATTTTGTGTGCTCGTTCCACTTCGAATCACTCCGTACACATACTCCTAGATATTTTGTGGAATTAAATAGTTCTGCGATCGTCTAGTCGTACAATAAAACGTCTCTCTCTGTTTTTTGGCCATATATTACATTTGTTTATATTGAGGATCAGTTGCTACGCTCTGTACCAAGCGTGATCGTGATTTTCTGTCAGAGGGGTCACAGTTCGTAGTAATTGTCGGAGAGTTATCGCATAAAACAGAATTGATTTCTGGCGTTCTCAAAGGTAGTGTTTGCTGTTCGTTATCTATATAAACGATTTGCGACACATTCTGAGCAGCCGTCTTAGGTTGTTTGCAGATGACGCACTCGTTTATCGCCAGAAGATCAAAGCAAATTGCAAAACGATTTAGAAAAGATATATGTATGGTGTGAAAATTGGGAATTGACCCTTAATAACGAAAAGTGTGAGGTCATTCATATGAGTGCTAAAAGTAATTCGTTAAACTTCGGGTACTCGATAAATCAGTCTAATCTAAAAGCCGTAAATTCAAGTAAATACATAGGAGTTACAATTACGAACAATTTAAACTGGAAGGAACACATAGAAAATGTTGTGGGTAGAGCGAACCAAAGACTGCGTTTTATTGGCATGACACTTAGAAAATGTAACAGATCTACTAAGGAGACTTCCTACACTACGCTTGTCCGTCCTCTTTTAGAATACTGCTGAGCGGTGTGGGATCCTTACTTGGTAGGACTGACGGGGTACATCGAAAAAGTTCAAAGAAGGGCAGCACGTTTTGTACTATCGCCAAATATGGGGAAGAGTGTCACTGAAATGACACAGGATTTGGGCTGGACATCATTAAAAGAAAGGCGTTTTTCGTTGCGACGGAATCTTCTCACGAAATTCCAATCACCAACTTTCTCCTCCGAATGCGAAAATACTTTGTTGACACCGTCCTACATAGGGAGGAAGTATCACCAAGATAAAGTAAGGGAAATCAGAGCTCGTATGGAGAGATATAGGTGTTCGTTCTTTCCGCACGCTATACGAGATTTGAATAATAGAGAATTGTGAAGGTGTTTCGATGAACCCTCTGCCAGGCACTTAAATGTATTCTGTAACGTTGTTTGCAGAGACGTGTTGCAGTAGAGCCGGCCGCGGTGGTCTCGCAGTTCTAGGCGCGCAGTCCGGAACCGCGCGACTGCTACGGTCGCAGGTTCGAATCCTGCCTCGGGCATGGATGTGTGTGATGTCCTTAGGTTAGTTAGGTTTAAGTAGTTCTAAGTTCTAGGGGACTGATGACCTAAGATTTTAAGTCCCATAGTGCTCAGAGCCATTTGAACCATTTTTTTGTTGCAGTAGATTTATGGCTCCCCATACACACAGAGACAGTTATAATCTTTCCCGTGTAAACATATCGGGAAATTATTTCCTCCCTTTTCTGGAACATTTTGTAATTCGCTATTCGGTCGCGTAAAAATGTTTTCTGTGAAGTAAACAAGTGAGTTGCAAGAGACATGAGTTTGTTAGCTTTTCCCATCGTCTCAAAATTTGGTAGATTTTGTTCTTCGATGTCGCGCGGTTTGCTGCTCCGCAAGTGGCTCGCACCGCAGGATTTCCAACATTTAACTTTCGTGCTGCCGCATACACATGGATAGTGAGTTTCGGCATCAACATCTTTTTAGCCGGGGGTAACATCGCTTTTCGCAGCTAGTTGTTTGTAAAAGAAACGAACGTGTAATAGGTTAATGCTCCACTGAAGTGACACGGAAAGTCGATGGCGTGCCGCTAGAAGGACCAGGTTCGGCCACTTAGCTCATTTTTTTGAATAATAATAATAATAATAACTACGCACTATGCTGCACATGACTTAGCACTATTTTCACTATGACTTCGTTATTGCTACGGCGGATGGTATCGTTACGTAGCTGAGGTTGGCGTCCAGCGTTAACATTCCGTAGCAGCCCGAAGTCGCCGAATTTTACCGATCAGAAGAGGGCAACCTTGAATTTCGCGATTCGAAAGAGGGCACGTTGTGGTTGCTCGTCCAAGTACAACGGCTGTATCTGATGTGTCAACCAGCAGGGTGTCGAAGGCTAAAACGACGCACACAACGTGAAAGCGGCTTCTGCCAGGAGACACACTCGTCGGACATTCCTTATCACTGAGAGAGATTGGGGAACGTTTGGACGGGATTGGAGATAATTTCGTCACATATTTCAGATTTACTGGATCCGTGATTGTATCTGTGTCCACACAGGCAGTTACAGTCTTCAATCGGCTGTAAACAACTGCGTGCTGAGAGTCATGCTGTGTACTCAATTCTAAGCAGCTCACTCCTAACACGAGCGGCTGAGGTCTTGCCACTAGAGTTTCTGTAGCAGCTCAAAGCACCAGTTGTTTGGCGGCACACAGTTAAAAGCTGGAAAACGTGGCGGCGATAGCAGATGCGCTGTCCACTTGCTTCGTAGCTAAAGTCGTCCACCTGGACCCTGGCCAGAAATACCACGATAAAAATACAGTTCTATCGAAAATCTGGTTTGTAACTCTCCTGGTTAACACGAGAAAGAAACCGAATCTACCACTTGCGGGCTGCTACTCACCTGCAGTTAAAGATGCAGCAGTGCAACTTTTTTTTCATAATTCACTTGTTATCCACCAGATAACATGTGGCAAGGACTTTCCTAACGCATGCAGTACAATACAGGTTCCGTAAGTCAATACAGTGATTCGTGCCAATATTTGCCATACCCTGTTATATTCAATCCCCGAATGCAGGGAGGAATTAATTGCTGTCATCATTCCTCCGCCCGCGCCAGAATGTCTTATTTTGTCGTCAAGATGCATACACAGTGGATATTAAAGTCGCGCACTGCACTTTCCCACAACTCTTTCAACAAATTTGTCATCCATTGATTGAGTATGTTCGTTCTGTTACATATTGCCTCATATTACTACCCGAAATAATGAAACTACAGTACAGAGACAGGACAACACTAACGATACTGTCCTCTGATAGTGTAGTTTCCTTTTTCGTGCTCGAGCACATAAATTCCATTTATAAACTTAACTTTAATCTGTCAATATTTGTTTAGGGGTAGATGCGACAGCATTTCCTACAATCTGAGAGCGACGTGTGCACTACGGTATCTTCGGCTGTAAAAACTTCGTTATCTTGGAATGTCAACTCACTTCCACATGTCATCATTCGTTGACAAATAAAAGTATAACACTACAACAGCGTATTTACGTAGCTTATGAATTCAAATACCAAATTTGGTTTATTGCGTACTATGCCCCAACAGAACAAATAGTCCTGTCACGTAAAAGCTACGTATAACTCTTTCAGTCTGCTACTGCTATACCATAACCCTAAAGTAGGAGGCAGTTTGCAAAACAGAATTATTTTGTTATAGCAATTATGGTATAAAGCAACAGAGCAGTGTTACCCTCTGAGAGGAATTTTTTTTTATGTTGACCGTGTTGTTCCTAACGGAGGTGGCTTATCGGAAATGAAAGTCAGAATTACGTAAATATTTGAACAGTAACAAACGAAATTTTGCCTATCTGCACTGTTTAATGGATAAAGAAAACGGTCGCCAGCCTAACTAGGCAAGAGAATGATTTACATTCCCGTTCAAGAAAATAGTTACTAGTAATTTTAGTGGGTAAACACAACCTATACTTTGTCACACGGGAGTGCAGTGAACTCTGACACATACATTTGTTTACGTTCCAAGAATGAAGCTAGCAGTTAGAGCAGCAGAACTATTTGCAAAATTATAAGCGATACCAAAACACCCTATTACTTTCAGGCTTTAAAGAAATTGTGGTTTTTTATAATTAGTGGTCTTCCCATTACTTGATACCCAGCATTAATACAATAGACAAACTGTGGATCTTGTTATATTATTAATATGCACTTCCTATACACAAGAGAGACATACACTTAACAAACATGAGTATATAACGTTTCACAACTGCAGTCTTCCACTTTTACTACAGCGAAACAGAATGTTGACAAAATTGCAAGAAACTGACTCACCTTTTTGAATTTACTACAGATATCAAGGTGAACATTTGCTAAGCAAAACTTTAGAAGCCTCAGTCTTAAGAACTTTTAATTTTGCAGTTGGCAACAGCACTTTAATAAGCAGTTTTAATAGGAAAATTATTTTCAGCAAACAACATTTACTTTAACTCACTCTCTTGCCACATTAACTTTAACTTTCTTTTAACGAAGTTCAAGAGGCATTAATTAGCATAACATTGGTCATAAATGTTCTTTCAGTAGGGACACTCGGTAATTACTTTAGTTCAAACGGAAAGGAACCTGAGAGGTGTTATGATAAGGAGGAAAAATCAAGGTAGGTACATAGGTTCAGATATAAATTACCTTATATTTGAGCACAATAACACATCCATTAAGCTGATCCTTCACTGTACATCATTATAGTATTTCGTTACAGTGATTGCGCAACGTGGTGGCAACTGCATGTTGGTAGGTGGAATTGCAGGCAGAATTGCTGGACTCTGGCCCTTCTTGGTGGCGATGATGAATACCAAATCCAGAATCGTTCCAGCTATTTATCCATCCATCCGAGGCATTGGACAGTAGCAGAAAAAGCCTCTCTCGGAACCAGGACAATATGCATCTTTTACATGGCAATGCACAGTTTGGTAGCTCGTCCCCGACTGACTATCAGTTCCAGCTTTTCTACGTAGGCCAACCACAATTTGCGCGCGCTACACAGTTCCGTTCCCGAGGGGAACCACTACACCATTTACATACAAACTAACTAAGAACCCTAAGTGAGGATCAGCAGTTTACATAACAGCAACCAAGTGCATTAAATAAAACTAAACATTTACACATATTGACATCTCTACAAAAAATTATTCACACAAAATTACAATTATATACAGCAAGTTGTGTTCCCTCCAAATGGGACAAAGAGTTTAAATGAAAGATATGTTACACAGCATAGGACCAAACCATGACATCAAAGTTTGTATAAAGAAAGCAGTATACAATTTTATGTTATCGATTCAATCACACACATTTACAGAAGCACAGCAATGTAACATTAAATGAAACAAAAGCAAAATAAATCAGTACAGCATTAGAGCTATGGTGTTACACAAAGGAGACACGCCAAGCGCTTTGTAGATTGTATTAGGACTGTTTACCGTTAGTGAAGGGTTTCTTGAAAACCCCACCGCCCTCAGGGATACGGGCTTTTCTAATACTGGTAGAGATATTGTTTGCACGACGCAGTGTTACGCCTTGGGTAGCCGCGACGCCAGGGACTCCAGCAAACACGTCACATGGGCACAAAGCACACACGACAAGTATTGCGTTAAAAAGCGACAGCGTTACTTCTCAGAGTATATAAGAGTATCCAGGGAATGTTAGAAGGATGAACAGTGGCTGATTTTTGGCTCTTATCCCGGCGTTGGCATTTAGGTGGTTAGGCAATGGTTCGAAATGACGATTATTTTCCTCATGGCAGCGACAACAACAACCGTTACGAAATTGTTCCGAATGAAAAACAGCCCACAGTTGCACTACATTATGTTTATTTTAAACCTTGACCATGGTTTCTGCTGTAATAATATAGCCTTCTTCAGAAGTCACACTAATAGATGAAAAATGTCTTATCCCAGCGAATGCGTCAAGACCAATAAAATAACTTCAACAGACATAAGCCTGTTTCGAAAACAAGTAAAATTACATATGGCACCGTATGTCCTCCGCCACTACCTCCGTTATACTGGGCGCACGGTTGTCAAATGTGACTTCTGAAGGATGCTACTCTACTGGCCATCAAAATTGATACATCAAGAAGAAATGCAGATGATAAACGGTATTCATTGGACAAATATATTATACTAGAACTGACATGTGATTACATTTTCACGCAATTTACGTGCATACATCCTGAGAAAGCAGTACCCAGAACAACCACCTCTGGCCGTAATAGCGGCCTTGATACGCCTGGGCATTGAGTCAAACAGAGCTTGGATGGCGTGTACAGGTACAGCTGCCCATGCAGCTGCAACACGATACCACAGTTCATCAAGAGTAGTGACTGGCCTATTGTGACGAGCCAGTTGCTCGGCCACCATTGACCAGACGTTTTCAATTGGTGAGAGATGTGGAGAATGTGCTGGCCAGGGCAGCAGTCGAACATTTTCTGTATCCAGAAAGGGCCGTACAGGACCTGCAATATGCGGTCGTGCATTATCCTGCTGAAATGTTGGGTTTCGTAGGGATCGAATGAAGGGTAGAGCCACGGGTCGTAACACGTCTGAAATGTGACGTCCACTGTTCAGAGTGCCGTCAATGCGAACAAGAGGTGACCGAGACGTGTAACCAATGGCACCGCGTACCATCACGCCGGGTGATACGCCAGTATGGCGATGAGGAAGACACTCTTCCAATATGCGTTCACCGTGATGTCGCCAAACACGGATGCGACCATCATTATGCTGTAACCAGAACTTGGATTCATCCGAAAAAATGGCGTTTTGCCATACATGCACCGAGGTTCGTCGTTGAATACACCATCGCAGGCGCACCTGTCTGATAGTCGATGCTGCTGCAAACGTCGTCGAACTGTTCGTGCAGATGGTTGTTGTCTTGCAAACGTCCCCACCTGTTGACTGAGTGAACGCTTCACCAGGCAACGTCGGTCAACTGCTGTTTGTGTATGAGAAATCGGTTGGAAACTTTCGTCATGTCAGCACGTTGTAGGTGTCGCTACCGGTGCCAACCTTGTGTGAATGCTCTGAAAAGCTAATTATTTGCATATCACAGCATCTTCTTCCTGTCGGTTAAATTTCGCGTCTGTAGCACGTCATCTTCGTGGTGTAGCAATTTTAATGGCCAGTAGTGTATATTATTATAGCAGAAATCAAGGTCAAGGTTTAAAATTAACATAATTTAGTGCAACTGTGGGCTGTGTTTCATTCGAGAAGATGATAATAGTTACTCGTACATGTGACTCGACGGCCTGGTACAGGTCGTTCAGCTGGATACCATTTCGCCTATCGGACGTGCAATCCCAACCAGTTGTCATTCCTGGCGAATCTTCACAATGAGATGTCAGGTCTATGACAAAGACAGACTGAAAAATTTGTGTGGTCCGAGTGGCATGTGATACTACGTCCTTTCCGTTTTCAAGGGCGCGCTTTGCCATTTTTTTCGTCTTTTCTTTCTACGTTTTGGGGAACAAAGAACAACGCATTACAAAGGAATTATCCAAATGGGACGGAAATAGGTAGATCTGATGTACACGTACAGACAAACATACGATTACAATTTCAGAGCCCGCATCTCGTGGTCGTGCGGTAGCGTCGTCGCTTCCCACGCCCGGGTTCCCGGGTTCGATTCCCGGCGGGGTCAGGGATTTTCTCTGCCTCGTGATGGCTGGGTGTTGTGTGCTGTCCTTAGGTTAGTTAGGTTTAAGTAGTTCTAAGTTCTAGGCGGCTGATGACCTCAGAAGTTAAGTCGCATAGTGCTCAGAGCCATTTGAACCATTTTGAACAATTTCAGAAAAAATTGATTTATTCAAGAGGAAGACCTCCACAAATTGAGCAAGTCAGTGAGACCTTAGTCTCCTTCTGGCTATTACGCAAGCAGTTATTCTGCTTGGCATCGACTGATAGCGATTTTGGGTGTTCTGCTGAGGGATATCGTGCCAAATTTTGTCCAATAGGCGCATTACGTCATCAAAATCCCGAGCTGGCTGGAGGACACTGCCCTTGATGCTGCAAATGTTTTCAGTTGGGGAGAGATCCGGGGGTCTTGTCGGGCAAGGTGGGGCTTGGCAAGCACGAAGATAAGCGCTAGAAACTGTTGTGTGCGAGTGAACATTATCTTGCTGGAATGTAGAAGCTGAGGATTGCTTCGCATGACGGGCAATAAATTGGGGCGTCGAACATTGTCCACATGCCACTGTGCTGTAAGGGTACCGCGGACCAAAGAATGAAATGGCATCCCAGACCACCGCTCCTGGTTGTTGGGCCTTTCGGCGGCTGACAGTCAGCTCGGTATCCGACCACTAGCCGGGGCATCTCCAGACAAGTCTTTGCTGGACATCGTTGCTCAGTTCGAAGTGGGACTCACCTCTGAAGACAGTATGAGACTGCAGACAGAAGACGTGTCGGGAGTCGCCAACCTGATGATGGTCGCCCGCTGTACGACGTTGACAGCCAGGAGTGCTGGTCTGGGCTGCCATTTCATTTGGTAGTAGAACACCTTTGCTTGTCATTCGCGGCACACTTACACCGCAGCGGGATGTCAGCGATATTCTTTGCCCTGCGTTGTTGCCATGAAGGACGAGAGTTTCTACCGCTTTTCTTCGTGTTTGCCAAACCCTACCTCAGCCAGCGAGGTCACCGGATATCTCACCAAATGAGGGCGCATTGTGGGCAGGACCCTCCAACCAGCTCGTGACTTTCACGATCTGACGCGCCAATTGGACAGAATTTGGGACGATATCCGTCAGGAGGACAGCCGATAACTGTCAATCAACGGCAAGCCCTACAAGTACTAGCACAAGGGCCAGAGGTGGGCCAACGTGTCACTGACTTGCTCGATTTGTGAAGCTGTTTTTCTTGGCTAAATCATTCAATTTTTATGAAATTGTAATCATGCCGTTGTCTGTACATGTATACCACATTTACCGATTCCCGTCCCATTCGGATAATTCCTTTGTATAGCGTCTTTTTTTTTTCAAATGGCTCTGAGCACTATGGGACTTAACTTAAAAGGTCATCAGTACCCTAGAACGTAAAACTACTTAAGGGGCTCCGGAAAGGCTCAAAATCATGAAAAGTTCAATTTTTACTTTTTTGCGTTTTCTGAATCTGCAGACTATTACCTTTTAATAGATATATAATTTATTCAATTCCGAAGACTACAACTATTTTTAAATTTTTTTTTGAAATGTTTTCTACATGGGCGTGACCCACTGTGGCGCTGTTAAACTGCTGTCAAATGGTGTTATTATTAACGTCCGTGTTCATCAGGTACATTTTAGTGATGTGAGATAAAGTATGTGTTGTGGCTAACCTGTGATGGTTCAATATATATCGCTGGTGTGATTGTCGATTGTTTCATGTTTATTTACTCTGTCGTTATCTCGAAAATATTCGTAATTAATTCTGTTTCTTGAGTCTCTGTTTTGTTGAAGTATAATAATGAGTAAAAGTAAAGTTATTAGAAATCCTCTGAAGGCTTTTAAGAAAAGGAGAAATGTTGGAAAGCCAAGGTATTTAGAAATATGGGAATGAAGATAGGTTCTAACATGGTACGAGCGATGCTTGCTTTAGACAAGGAACGCCTTCGGGCTGCAGACAGGGCTGTAAAGAGTCTAGAAATACAAGCAGGAGTAAACAGGAGGAGGAACAAGAGGAAGCTGGAGGAGGAGTTTGCAGAGGATGAAGATAATCCATCCTATGGACCTGAAATGCACTAAAAAGTTAATCCAATCTTTGTCGCTCGATTCCCAAAACTTTTATTTTCTCATACTAATTACATGTTTTCTAAGGATCTTCCAAACATATTTGTTTCAAACTTTCAGTAAATGTTACACAGTACCTTCTGCATAATTTAACACAGCCTTTTTCCAAAAAACTGTATATTTTGGAATATGTAAATAAAAAATTGCAAAAAAAGTTGTGAATTTTCATTACAATTGAAAAAAAAATCATCTTTAATAACCGAACTAAAATTTTGTAAAATCCCTGTGTTAAGTTGTAGCCCATATTCCAATAAATAATCTGTAAAAAGTTCAACTTCCTACCTCAAATACTTTGTGAGGAAAGATGTAATTTATAAGCGTTATTTTAACATTGCAAGTATAGGGCGTTCCGGAGCCCCTTAAACGTAACTAACCTAAGGACATCACACACATCCATGCCCGAGGCAGGATTCTAACCTGCGACCGTAGTGGTCCCCGGTTCCAGACTGTAGCGCCTAGAACCGCTCGGCCACCCCGGCCGGCGGTCTTTTTTCCTTAGAGTATATATTTCTTCATACGAGGGCGGTTCAGAAAGTAACCTCCGATTGGTCACAGTGCGGGTTGTGAGGGGAGTAGCGACGCCATCTGTGCGTTCACGCACTCAACAGATCAGTCGGCATCAAGCCGTGGTCGAGCGAACGGCGTACATGCGCTAGTTTAGTTTTTGTGGCAGTTTGAAATGTGTGCTGCAATAGAAAACCCCGCAAAATGTGAAGTGCGTGCTGTCATAACGTTTTTTACAGCCAAAGGATATTCTGCAGCAGCTATTCATCGTGAGCTTTGTGCCGTGTACAGACCAAGAGTTATGAGTGAAGGAGCTGTCCGTGAATGGGTACGTTTATTTAAAAGTGGACGAGAAAACGTTCGTGATGAAGAGAGGAGTGGTAGACCATCATTGGTGACTGACGAACTCGTTCAGACAGTTGATACAAAAGTTCGTGAAAATCGACGTTTCTTAATGTCGGAGTTGTCTATTGGTTTTCCACAGATTTCTAAGACTCTCTTGTACGAGATAGTGACAGCAAGATTGGGTTACCGTAAGTTCTGTGCACGATGGGTGCCCAAAATTCTTACCGACCACCACAAAACTCAAAGAATGGCCTCTGCATTAGACTTTCTGTCACGTTATGAGGACGAAGGAGAACCATTGTTAAACAGAATCGTGACCGGTGACGAAACCTGGATTAAGTACGTGAACCCTGAGACAAAAGAACAATCAAAGATGTGGGCACATTCAAATTCGCCTACCAAACCGAGAAAAGCCTCGCAAGATTTTTCTGCCAGAAAACTGATGGCAACGGTGTTTTGGGATGCCAAAGGGGTGTTGTTGGTTGAATTCGTGGAACGTGGTACGACCATTAATCAAGACGTGTACTGTGAAACAATAAAAAAGTTACGACGGGCTATACAGAACAAACGCCGTGGTATGCTGACTTCCGGTATCGTTTTTTTGCACGATAACGCCCGTCCTCACTCTGCTCGCAGAACAACGGCCCTTCTCGAGTCCTTCAAGTGGGACGTTATCAACCATCCACCTTACAGCCAAGACCTGGCGCCAAGTGATTATCACCTCTTCATGCATTTGAAGAAATGGCTCGGATCACAGCGGTTTGATGACGACGAAGAACTCAAAGATGCGGTCACAGGCTGGCTCCAGGCACAAGCGGGTGATTTTTATGCAGAAGGAATTTCAAAGCTTGTGAAGAGATACGATAAGTGCCTCAATCGCTATGGAGACTATGTAGAAAAATAGTGCAAAGATGTAGTTGTAAGATGTATATATTAAAATATTTTTATTTAACTTGGTGTATTTTTTTTAAATCAACCGGAGGTTACTTTCTGAACGGCCGTCGTAGTTTCTCTTCTGCGGTTACGTGCGGATGTCACATGACATCTCTCAAATACCATCGATGAAAACTTTTTTTTTTTTTTTTGATTATTATTACTAAGGGTGGCCAGACCTGTGACGGACCGCGCTGAGCTTGGCGCCAGCTGCTCTAGACCACCAGGCAGGCCCGACTACGGTTGGACAGTTCGGTTTGTGGCTGAGGCAGAGAGCACGATGTGGACAGCGCTTAGTGTGCTCTGCACAGAACGCATCGCGCACGCGCCTTCTCACTTGCACTCCACTTGCAGCCCTCTACAATCTACAAGAAGGGAAAAAAAACCGGCGCAGCTGTTGGATCTACAGTTTGTATCTCGTCACTGAAAGCCTCGTTATGTCGAACCTCGAATAAGATTCTAGTCGTTTTTCTGGACCTAGATTTGATTTGGAACTCTAATACCGTGCTGTTGCGAAAGACTTCGCCTATAAAAACTGTCAGAACTGTTTCTTTTGAGCTCGTGAAACGTCTACCTATTCTCCCGTCAGCAGAAGGCTGTTGCGTGGTAAGTGAAATTCAGTCGTGCAATCGGCGGATGTTTGCCTCAGTTTTAATGTACACAGCACTTGAATTGCTCGTCGCGTAATGTAAATCGCGCTGATTTTAGTAATGAGAAATGAATGAACAGTGCAGCACTGGTGCTTTCCGTTAGGAAATAATTTCATTGGTAGAATTTTTACTCGGAGACAAAATATTATTGCCCGCATCTCGTGGTCGTGCGGTAGCGTTCTCGTTTCCCACGCCCGGGTTCCCGGGTTCGATTCCCGGCGGGGTCAGGGAATTTCTCTGCCTCGTGATGGCTGGGTCTTGTGTGCTGTCCTTAGGTTAGTTAGGTTTAAGTAGTTCTAAGTTCTAGGGGACTTATGACCACAGCAGTTGAGTCCCATAGTGCTCACAGCCATTTGAACCATTTGAACAAAATATTATTGACAACTAGGGATAAACAGAGTGAGGCTGCGCTGTCGTAAACAGACTGGCCGGCCTTCTATTCTGGAGGATGCAGGCTCTACTTCCCGTCCAGACATACTCATTCGGGTTTACCGTGGTTTCCGTAAGTTACTTTAGCCAGAAGGCAGGATAGTGTCTAATATCAACCTACGCTTCACTTCCTGTCCAAACAGACTGGCCGGCCTTCTATTCTGGAGGATGCAGGCTCTACTTCCCGTCCAGACATACTCATTCGGGTTTACCGTGGTTTCCGTAAGTTACTTTAGCCAGAAGGCAGGATAGTGTCTAATATCAACCTACGCTTCACTTCCTGTCCGATCCTTGTCCAACTAGACCTATAAATATGTTAAGCGTGTGTACAAGAATTATGTTTGTCTTTGTTCGTGAACTGCAATACCATGATATGTCCAATATCCTTGCAAAAGTTATCCATAGCACTACCACCGATGATGATGATGTGATGATGATGATGATGATGATGATGATGATGATGATGATGATGAAGAACTGATGCCGAAAATGTAGAAAACGTTCCTGAGACCACTTATTATCGTCTTAACGTCGCAAGTCAGAGCACAGCCGTATCAACATCGCCATACTTTTTGGTTGGCGTTTCCGGAAAATCGTACATCAAAGCAGAGGCTATTTACGAGGGCAGTTCAATAAGTAATGCAACACATTTTTTTTCTCGGCCAATTTTGGTTGAAAAAACCGGAAATTTCTTGTGGAATATTTTCAAACATTCCCGCTTCGTCTCGTATAGTTTCATTGACTTCCGACAGGTGGCAGCGCTGTACGGAATGTTAAAATGGCGTCTGTAACGGATGTGCATTGCAAACAACGGGCAGTGATCGAGTTTCTTTTGGCGGAAAACCAGGGCATCTCAGATATTCATAGGCGCTTGCAGAATGTCTACGGTGATCTGGCAGTGGACAAAAGCACGGTGAGTCGTTGGGCAAAGCGTGTGTCCTCATCGCCGCAAGGTCAAGCAAGACTGTCTGATCTCCCGCGTGCGGGCCGGCCGTGCACAGCTGTGACTCCTGCAATGGCGGAGCGTGCGAACACACTCGTTCGAGATGATCGACGGATCACCATCAAACAACTCAGTGCTCAACTTGACATCTCTGTTGGTAGTGCTGTCACAATTGTTCACGAGTTGGGATATTCAAAGGTTTGTTCCCGCTGGGTCCCTCGTTGTCTAACCGAACACCATAAAGAGCAAAGGAGAACCATCTGTGCGGCATTGCTTGCTCGTCATGTGGCTGAGGGTGACAATTTATTGTCAAAGATTGTTACAGGCGATGAAACATGGGTTCATCACTTCGAACCTGAAACAAAATGGCAATCAATGGAGTGGCGCCACACCCACTCCCTTACCAGGAAAAAGTTTAAAGCCATACCCTCAGCCGGTAAAGTCACGGTTACAGTCTTCTGGGACGCTGAAGGGGTTATTCTGTTCGATGTCCTTCCCCATGGTCAAACGATCAACTCTGAAGTGTATTGTGCTACTCTTCAGAAATTGAAGAAACTACTTCAGCGTGTTCGTAGGCACAAAAATGTGAACGAACTTCTCCTTCTTCATGACAACGCAAGACCTCATACAAGTCTTCGCACCCGAGAGGAGCTCACAAAACTTCAGTGGACTGTTCTTCCTCATGCACCCTACAGCCCCGATCTCGCACCGTCGGATTTCCATATGTTTGGCCCAATGAAGGACGCAATCCGTGGGACGCACTACGCGGGTGATGAAGAAGTTATTGATGCAGTACGACGTTGGCTCCGACATCGACCAGTGGAATGGTACCGTGCAGGCATACAGGCCCTCATTTCAAGGTGGCGTAAGGCCGTAGCGTTGAATGGAGATTACGTTGAAAAATAGTGTTGTGTAGCTAAAAGATTGGGGAATAACCTGGTGTATTTCAATGCTGAATAAAACAACCCCTGTTTCAGAAAAAAAATGTGTTGCATTACTTATTGAACTGCCCTCGTACATGTGACGGAAATGTCCTTATCTGCCGCTTTGCGCCTCGCAGCCAATCCAAGGGACGTGTACGCAGCTGGTAAATTAGTCAAAGTGATACAGGTCGCTGTACCTCTCGTACAAACACAGAAAAAGGAGGTAATCTGCTGTGCATTAGGACAGAAGTAGGTCGAGGGAAACGAAATACCTAACACAGTGGCGAAAGCGTCGTGCCAGGAAAACACTTCTGTGCACTGCAGCAGCACGCTCCACGCTGTTGCTGTCACATCTAACATGGGCCATAATGGCTCAGAGGAAGTAGATGTAAACGACAAACAAGGAGCTGCGGGCAGTATAACAGACATTCTAACGGCGGCAAACCTCCCCTCAGCTTCTCGCGAGTTCCTTCTCACACTCGTCTACATATACGAAGAACAATGCCCTTTGACATACGCCCACTGCCTCCTCGTACAGGCAAGCACTGCAAGGCAGTGCTTGCGGGGTACCTCTCTCAAACAGCCATATTTTTACTTCCTGTCGTTTATGTAAGTAAAAGGAAAGAAAGTACAGAGTTTCTCAGTAAAAAGTAATAATAAAAATAACATTTTATGTTGTTATTAGTTAGATAGCTATGAATTAATAAATTAAAATGGATGTTAATGGATTTTATCTCTGCTAGTAAACATGACTTGCGCGAAAGCACTGAATAATTGGTAAGTAGCGGTTGAGAAGACTGCATGAATGTTTCGCGCTTGCTGGAGGCAGCACTATTGAAACGATAAAATATGGGACAGAAAAGTTTTACTCACTTTTCTAATTAAGCTCAACTCTGCCTTCGAGCATCGTCAGTACATCAGACCGGCGATTATGACTGGGTGTTGTGTGATGTCCTTAGGTTACTTAGGTTTAAGTAGTTCTAAGTTCTAGGGAACTGATGACCAAAGATGTTAAGTCCCATAGTACTCACAGCCATTTGATTTGAGACCGGCGATTGCGTCGGTAAACGACATCGTTTGGAGGCCAATGACCGGTCGGAATATTACGCGGTTCTCGTAATACCATTGCCCGGAATTTGAGCGAAAAGGAACGGTAAAAATGATCTCAGGGACGTATGAATTATAATCTTATGCATTAAATGCCGCATAAACACAAACCGTGTCCGCCCCGATAGCTGATTGGTCAGCGTGACGTATTACCGTCCTACGGGTCCGGCTTCGAATCCCGGCTGGGTTTCATCATCATTTCATCCCAGGTTGTCCAATGTGGCGTCGAATTTGATAAGTCCTGCACCAAGGCGGCCGGACCTGCCCCGTAAGGGTCCTCCCGGCCAATGACGCCAAACGCTCACTTACATTTCCAACACTAACAGTGTTCGGCCGTGGCCACCAAACAATGCACCAGCAAATTCACTTCGATACAGCCTGAAACTGGACTGAAAAAACTGCATAATAAAATGCAAGGACAGGGATCTTCAGATGAAACGTGACTACTTAACATCAAATTAACATAATTATTCAATTAAAGCCTACAAGTGACACACAGGTTATCTCGATAGCTGAAAGAGACACAGAGCGAGAGAGCGAGAGAGAGAGAGAGACAGAGAGAGAGAGAGAGAGAGAGAGAGAGAGAGAGATATTTAAGTTCCGCTTTCTTATATCGCTAGACGAACGAACTTATTTACTACGTTTTGTTTCTCAAAGTTGTCTTTGCACATTTTAACTCATAAATACCTTTTTTAGAAAATAATTCATGAATAATTAAAAATGATATCATCTCATTAGTACATCGTTTCTTTCAGTTAATACACAAATTTATTTATATATGTCAAAGTATTTAGAATATTTTATTCATTTATAAAGAAACATTTCAAAAGGTTCAAGAGTAGGTTTAAAATTCAAGCTGAAGGGATATCCATGTTAAAGATTCGCTGATGACATATTGCTGTCCTCAGTGAAACTGAATTACAGGATCTGTTGAAAGGAGTGAACAGTTTAAGAAGTACAGAACATGACGTGGGAGTAAATCGAAGAAAGACGATAGTAATGTGAAGTATCAGAAATGAGAACAGCGACAAACTTAAAATCAGATTTGGGTATCGCGAAGTTAAGGAATTCTACTATAGGCAGCAAAATGACACGTAACGGGCGGAGCAAGGAGGACATTAAAAGCGGCCTAAGACTGGCAAAAAGGCCAGTTCCTGCCCAAGAGAAGTTTGCTAGTATCAAACGTGGGTCTTAATTTGAGACAGAAATGTTTGAGAATGTAGGTTTAGAGCACGACATTGTAAGGCAGGGAGACATGAACTGTGGAAAAACTGGAAAAGAAAACAGAAGCATTGGAGATGTTTTGCTACAGAAGTGTGTTGAAATTGGGTGAACAGATAAGGTAAGGAATGAGGAAGTTTTTCGGAGAGACGACGAGGAAAGGAATATATGTAAAACGCTGACAAGAAGAAAGTACAGGATGATGGGACATCAGGGAATAATTCCCATGGTACCAGAGGGAGGTGTAGAGGGGGATATGTCCAGCAAATAACTGAGAACGTAGTCTACAATTCGTTCTCTGGGCTGGAAAGGTTGGCACAGGCGATGAACTTATTTCGGGCTGCATCAAACCAGTAAGAACGCTGACTCAAACAAAATCGTTTGTATGCAGATGAGGAGGATCCCATTAGACTACAAAAGACCACACTCCCAATTTTAGGCAGTAAAGAGAGTACTGTAACTCTGATGTTAAAATATTATGTGGCATCAGAGCTTCTGCTCAATGCGATTGTCTCGAAATTTTTGTGTACTGCACGTTTGCTGCTTCAGCCTATTAATTGTGCGGACAGTCAACAACCTCCCGAAGTTTTCTTTCTTTTTTTTCCTATGTTTACAACTGCTTCAGGCCATTGCGACTGATTTTTCATTTCGTATCCAACATTTTAATGGTCTGTTTCACTGATATCAGATCTACTTCACTCATTTTAATAATTTTCTAGCTTCCGTTCTATTATTCTAACAAAATAGGCCTGTGACCTCACCGTTTAGCGCAGAAAATCATGCCCAGCCATCCGTTCGTCAAAGCTTGATGTTAGTGATTATGTGGACTGGGAGGTTCGCATTAGTCGATGCACGCCTCGACTTACGATGACGTACGCAGCTGGTCAGTTTCAGTCGATACTTGTACAGTTCGATACGCGGCCACAGCAGGGCACTGACCCCTGGGCATTGGGAAGTTGGGCGCCAGCCGGATCAAACGCGGGCCCGCGGCCAGCGGATACTGGCCGCCATGGATCTGGTCTCTGGGCGGTTTTCCAACAGCCTCCAGGGAAAATTTTCTAGCTCTTTTGTTTTCTCTTCATCATCTCGATTTTTGAACACAAGTTATTGGGAAACCTCTCAGATAACCAAGCTGGTTTCGTGTGTCAATTTTGTAACATTACAACACAGGTGAGCATAATTATTCATCGTCTTACCTGTGAAGTATATTTTTCATATCTTACCTGTGAAGTATATTTTTCATAATGAAAATACTTTTTTGGTATAGAAGTGTACATACTGAAATACGATGTACTGGGTGTCCCATTGCTACACTGCTGGCCACCGTAAATGCAACACCCTGAAGGAAGCATCCGAATCAAGTGAAATTTACACCATGAGTTTGCAGCGATGAGATATGCAACTGATTAGAATTTCAGCGCAGACGCACATCACGCGCGCCTGTGGCGCCACCTCATAGCGCCATTTAAGGCTTGGCGATTTCGACGAGTGTACGTTCGGCACGTGTGTTTACCTTGTGGTTGTTTCACAAGACGATCAGTTATGCCTCGTAGACAGCAGCGAACATCTTTTGATCAAGTATCCGAGTTCGACAGAAGAAGGATAGTGGCTTACCGAGATTGTGGATTATCATACAGAGAAATCGCTAGTCGTGTTGGACGAAACCAAACAACTGTAATGCGGATATGTGACCGTTGGATGCAGGAGGGTACGACGGACCGACGTGGTCGATCGCATTCACCTCGGTGCACCACTGCACGTGCTGATAGGCAAATTGTGCGCATGGCAGTGACGGATCGCTCAGTGACATCCCGAACCATAGCACAGCACATTGCGTCTGTAACGCATCATCCAGTGTCTGCGCGTACCATTCGACGCCGTTTACAGCAGAGTGGTCTGTCCGCAAGACGTCCATTGCTTCGTCTACCATTGACGCAGAACCACAGACGTCTCCGTGGCCAATGGTGTGATGACAGACGGATGTGGACGGCAGAATGGAATGACGTTGTCTTTACTGACGAGGCACGCTTCTGTCTGCAGCACCACGATGGTCGGATTCGAGTGTGGAGACACCGTGGAGAGAGGATGCTGGACAGCTGCATTATGCACCGCCACACTGGTCTTGCACCGGGTATTATGGTATGGGGCGGTATTGGACATTACTCTCGCACGCCTCTAGTACGCATTGCCGGTACTTTAAATAGCCGGCGCTACATATCCGAGGTGCTGGAGCCAGTTGTCCTTCCTTACCTTCAGGGCTCGGCCACAGCCATATTTCAACAGGATAATGCGCGACCACACGTGGCACGCGTTGTCCAAAGGTTCTTCGTCAATAACCAGATTGAATTGCTTCCCTGGCCGGCTCGCTCTCCGGATCTTTCGCCGATAGAAAACATGTGGTCCACGGTTGCTCAACGAGTGACCCAGATTACATCCCCAGCTGCCACACCAGATGATCTTTGGCAACGTGTGGAAGCTGCTTGGGCTGCTGTACCCCAGGAACACATGCAACGTCTCTTTGACTCAATGCCGAGACGTGTGGCAGCGGTGATCTCCAACAATGGCGGCTACTCTGGCTACTGATTCTGGCAGGAACCACATGTTACAGACGTCTGTAAACGTAATCATTTGATACTTGGTCAACATGCTATCTACAAAATAAATTTTGTTGTGCTACCTCTTGTCTTTCTTGGTGTTGCATTTACGGTGGCCAGCAGTGTACATACTGAAACGACGTAAGCAGGTTCTTGGGACATATAGATAATATAGGATCTAAAGTGAATCCTCCGAGAAGTTCTGAAGGCTCAAGCAAGTACCCGTATCACGTGGGTGACAGTTCTGAATGCTTGTGGAATTTAGTATTACGTTTGTGCCGCGATGACTGAACACTTCATTGAAGTACGAGGTCCGGCGAGTGCGGGTGCAGGCACGTGTGGATACTCACATACCCACGCTCCGTGAGTTACTGTGGGGATGATTAGGAATTTAATTCACGGAACTAACTGGCACATATTATCAGTGGACAGGAACTTCAGCCATCACGTTGCCTTCCCGTGCCGGGCAAATACGGGTGATGATAATGTGAATAAAAAAAAAAAAAAAGAGCAAAACCTTTATTCTTAATCTTTTATTACACACAATAACCCACTACCTTATGCAATTAGTGGGTCCTATAATTATTACAATGGTTTTTTTGCAGCTAGTTTACAATGTTTACTATTAAAAACAGTCTTGATCACGATTTATTTATCAAGGTGACCGGTTTCGACCACTACTGTGGTCATCTTCACACCTACAAGTTGTATACAAAGCTTTAATTAGAGGACTACATACATAAAAGAAAATACATAAAGTTATAAAGCTATAAAACGTTGAATTACTATTGAGTAGGTACCTCTTTCTGTTGGAGAATCGCTACTGTAGAAACCAGTGCACGTCTTACTATATATAATGGAGGCTCCACCGTCTTCTGAAGGCATGATGTCATTACTAACAAATGAGTTATAAGTCGAATTACAATTTAAAATTTCTTAATTAAAAGAACATTGTCAAGAATTAACAGGCCTTGAGAGGGCAACCCATGTACTGCCAAACCGAAGTTCATTTATCCTACATATTTAAATATTTTTAACGCTTCTTAATTGACAATAGCTGTTTAATAAGCTAAGTTTAGTGTGTATTTATTTTTATTTCTCGACAATGTTCTTTTAACTAAAAAATTTTAAGTTGTAATTCGACTTATAACTCATTTGTTAGTAATGACATCATGCCGTCAGAAGTGGGTGGAGCCTCCATTACATATAGTAAGACGTGCACTGGTTTCTCCAACAGAAAGAGGTTCCTACTCAATGGTAATTAAACGTTTTATAGCTTTATAACTTTATGTATTTTCTTTAATGTATGTAGCCCTCTAATTAAAGCTTTGTATACAACTTGTACGTCTGAAGATGACCACAGTAGTGGTCGAAACCGGTCACCTTGATAAATAAATCGTGATCAAGACTGTTTTTAATAGTAAATATTTGTAAGACATTGATCACTGCCTCTCCCATAATGTATTCAAAAGTAATTAGTTTACAATGAACTACAAGTAGTCTTAATTACAATGGGCAAGCTACTTTACTATGTATATTTGTCTACTTACTCTAGTGGTGTACTTCAAAACTACCTCCACAGTACCTGCAGCACTACAGGTGTGCCAGTCGGATATAAATCAAAGCCCAAGATGTCTCGACTATTTCGCTGCAGGTTCCTATAGTTTATTGCCTTGTGTGTAACTCCTGCTTACTAGGAAAACCTAATCTGCGTCAATTCCGACGCGTTGTCTGACTATCTGTTGTACTCCACTCCCCCGAGTCCCGGACGTGGCAGATTTCAGCTGTAACGGCAGTCGGACTTCCCACGCGCAGGCGGTATGGCAGTGAGGTACTGGAATAAATTTTATTATTTGAGACCTGAGTTTCTCCTGGCGTATACAACTTAGAAAATAACTTCCGGGAATTCAGCCAGGTAATACTTTCAGCGACCGCCGATATTTCGGCGGGAGAACGCACCGCCATTTTAAAGGCAAACTGCAACGGACAGGCGACGCACATGCAAATTTAAAACCTCGGTTCTCGGACTGAAGCAGGAAAGACACACACACACACACACACACACACACACACACACACACACACACACCCACACCACTGAACATTAGTGCCACCAAAGATGACCAAAGTCGGAGCTATCCATAGTGAGACTACGAATTCAAAGGTGAGATAGCATTGACTCTGTCCCTCTGTTTCTTGACAAGGGAGAGAGCCGGATTCCAAACAGAGTTTAAACAGAAACCTCCATCCCTGTTAACGAGGTTGCTTGCTAATTTAATCTCCACTACCTCCTTAATAACACTGTCCCAATAGCTGGACGTACATGCCAATTTCTCGGTGTTGCGATACCGACCAACTGTACATCGGGTGATTGATGATAGTTCTGAGTCAACACCTAAGTCAACTGCCTTTTTGCCTTACGTAGGAATCACAGCCAACAAGATCGGTCGTATTTTACGGAAATACGATATGAAATGTGTTTTCCGACCTCCATCTAAAATTAGAGCGCTTTTGAGTTCCGTTAAAGATGATCTTGGACTGCGTATTCCTTGTAGCTGCGGCATGGCACATATTGGTCAAACCATCAGGGCCTAGGTACTGAGCATAAACGGCACACACGATTACAGCAGCCAAGTAGATCTGCTATTGCCGAACATTGCTTGGATACTGGTCACCCAATGTTATATAATAACACCGAGATATTGGCATGCACGTCCAGCTATTGGGACAGTGTCATTAAGGAGGCAGTTGAGATTAAACTAGCGAGCAACCTCGTTAACAGGCATGGAGGTTTCTGTTTAAACTCTGTTTGGAATCCGGCTCTCTCCCTCGTCAAAAAACAGAGGGAGAGAGTCAATGCTACCTCACCTTTGAATTCGTAGTCTCACTATCGATAGCTCTGACTTTGGTCATATGTGGTGGCACTAGTGTTCAGTGTGTGTGTGTGTGTGTGTTATCTTCCTGCTTCAGTCCGAGAACCGAGGTTTTAAATTTGCATCTACGCCGCCTGTCCGTTGCAGTTTGCCTTGAAAATGGCGGGGTGTTCCCCCGCCGAAATATCGGCGATCGCTGAAAGTGTTACCTGGCTGAATTCCCGGAAGTTATTTGAAATTTTATTATTTGTCGTTATCCACGATTGTCCCTCAGATATTCCAAGAGAACTTTCTGTGATACCTCGTTAGCCAGGTTCTTTAGTACTCGAAATGTATCCTCATCTAATAGCAGGGTAAAGGTGTGGTGGTTCGGTAGTTGCTGTCTCAGCGCAGCTCCTACATCATTGTATAGGGGGCACTCGTAAACCACATAGTCGGGAGTACCCTCCGGTGCACCACAGTCGCACGAAGGCGTAGCCCTTGTCCACATCCGACCCAGGTATGGCGAGTAGGGCCCATGACCAATGAGAAAATGGAACAGTCCTCTTGTCGACTTAAAGTATCCCGAAGCAAACCGTTCTTTGACATGTGGTAGGAGTTGGAAAGTTATTCGGCCGGTGTCATCGGCTTCCCATGCTCTTCACCCCTTCTTTTGATTCCACCATCGCCAGCCTGAATACCTAGAATATCCCTGGTTTTCCCGATCTCTCTCTTCTTCGCCCAGAACCATGCTACCTGTTCCCTAACTTTGACGTCAAGGGGGCGGAGTCCAACTATCACCAACAAGACCCCGCCCGGAGATGTCCTGTAGGCCCCACCTGACCTTAATAACATGTTTCTCTGTACCCTCCTCACCGTCATGGCAGGCACCACCTTCGTGAGCCTGTGCGCCCAAACTCCCGAGCTGTAACCCAGTATTGATGTTAGTAAACTGTTGTGATATAAACTACTTCAGGGGAAAGATGGAATCTTTTGTATCCAGTGCATATGAGTTATTAAGCACTTCTAGGGCTGAAACTTCCTGGCAGATTAAAACTGTGTGCCGGACCGAGACTCGAACTCGAGACCTTTGCATTTCGCGGGCAAGTGCTCTACCAACTCGGCTACCCAAGCACGACTCACGCCCCATCCTCACAGCTTTACTTCCGTCAGTACCTCGTCTCGTACCTTACAATCTGCCAGGAAGTTTCATATCAGCGCACATTCCGCTGCAGAGTGAAATCTCATTCTGGAAACTTCTAGGGCTCTTTGGGTTACGGTTTCAATGTGCTTTGCGAAGTTCCAACTTTCGTCAATTACAACTCCCAGGTAACGCGCCTCTCGGCGCCGGAGAACTAGTGAGCCCTCGATTCTAACTGTTGGGTTCCTAATTAGTTGTCCTTTCAACAGGAGATATATTGACTTATTTGGTGATATTTTCATTTCAGTGTTTCGGCGCCATTGTTGTAATATATCGTTAGCCCTCCCAGTCTTTGTCTCGATGTTTTCGTGGCTACGGCCGCCCACCAACAGGAGGTGGTCATCCGCGTACGCTATCACCTCTAGCACATCTTCACTCTGTTGCAAGCTGTCCAGTAGTGGTTCCATGTCGATGTCCCAAAACAAGGGCCCCAATACAGAACCCTGGGGGGATCCCTTTGCTATCGATTTTCTAACTCTCGCGTTAGGCGATGATAGCCAGACCTCCCGATCCTCGCAATAATGATGATAATTTACCCTACCAAACAGAATCGATCAGTTTCGAGCGTCACCACAGTTCATACTTGCTCGACTACTATGTTAGTAGACCTTCACCACATGCGATGAATTAACTTGTGGACGACGTACGTTTGGAAGTCGCAAACCCGAAAATTTGTGGCGAAATGTAGAAAGACCTGTCTACGCTCGACGCTCGATTCAGTTACTAGCTGTTCACCATCACCGTACGCAATTGTTACGAATTGCGAAAAAATCTGCGCAAAGACAAGCTGTTGTTAAATTAAACGACTGACGGTCAGTCATTGGTAACAATCAGAATTGTAAACGAAGAGTGTCCCTCACAAGGGAACCTCCCCATCGCACCCCCCTCAGATTTAGTTATAAGTTGGCACAGTGGATAGGCCTTGAAAAACTGAACACAGATCAATCGAGAAAACAGGAAGAAGTTGTGTGGAACTATGAAAAAAATTAGTAAAATATACAAACTGAGTAGTCCATGCGCGGATAGGCAACATCAAGGACACTGGGAGGCAAAGAGCGCCGTGGTTCCGTGGTTAGCAAGAGCATCTACGGAACGAGAGGTCCTGCGTTCAAGTCTTCCCTGGAATGAAAATTTTAATTTTTTGTTTTCAGTGTATGTGAAAAACTCATATGTTTTCATCACTTTTTTGGGAGTGATTATCACATCCACAAGAAAACCTAAATCGGGCAAGGTAGAAGAATCTTTTTACCCATTCGCTAAGTGTACAAGTTAGGTGGGTTGACAACATATTCCTGTCATGTGACGCACATGCCGTCACCAGTGTCGTATAGAATATATGAGACGTGTTTTCCTCTGGAGGAATCGGTTGACCTATGACTTTGCGATCAAATGTTTTCGGTTCCCATTGGAGAGGCACGTCCTTTCGTCTACTAATCGCACGGTTTTGCGGTGCAGTCGCAAAACACAGACACTAAACTTATTGCAGTGAACAGAGACGTCAATGAACGAACGGACAGATCAAAACTTTGCGAAAATAAAGTAAAATTTTCAGTCGAGGGAAGACTTGAACCAAGGACCTCTTCTTCCACAGCTACTCATGCTAACCACGGGACCACGAAGCTCCTGAGGTCGCATTCTCTGTGATGTTGCCTATGTTTCACATGGACTACTCAATTTGTATATTTTACTAAGTTTTTCGTAGTTCCACACAACTTCTTCCTGTTTTCTCGATTGATCTGTGTTCAGTTTTTCAAGGCCTATCCACTGTACCAACTTACGATTAAATCTGAGGGGGGTGCGATGGGGAGGTTCCCTTGTGAGACACATCTCCCACTTACGCGCCTCCAAGGCAGGATCGGTATACACGGCGCTACGCCTCAACTTTACTGCCTGTAGAGGCAACACAAATGGCGCACCGGCAGGCTTCCTTGGCAACGTCTGATCGCCGACGACCGTGACAAATTAATGACTGACACTGCATACAACTCCTCAGCGTGCACATATTGTACCCTAGTGGCACAGAACACAGTGTCTGGGTGTTGCTCTTCTTTCCGACAGCGCAGTATTCAAAAAGTGCTATCACGTGTACGGCGTCCATTCTGTTTAGGTTCTTTCCGGTGAATGTTGCGGATTAGTGAGCGCGGACTTGTTCAGTGAAAAGGGAAATGTCATAGCAGAGTGTGGAGCCATTAGCTAGCTGGAGGCGGTGTTGCATGAAAGTAGCGGACTTGTTTAGGGTTAATTGACCCCAGTAAATTACATTTGTTTCCGTGCAAATTTGACGGCGATGTTTTTGAGTGCGTTTTACCAGAGTGACTTTGAACTGTATTCCTGTTTGTAACACGCCCGGGAGTACAAATGGGTGGGGTGGTACTTTTAAACTGTCCACACCACGTATCTTATAGTCCCGCGGAGGTCGTACTGTTCCGCTCCACAGCTGGCTGCTGGCTTGCATGAAATTATCTATCGAAATACGCAAGCGAGTAAGGGGAGCGACTCAACGTTAAGGCCAACACTGTTCTACGTCTGGTATGAACATCTGTATTCTGAGACGATTAAGGGGCTCCGGAACGCGCTATACTTGAAATGTTAAAATAAAGCTTATAAATTACATCTTTCCTCACAAAGCATTTGAGGTAGGAAGTTGAACTTTTTACAGATTATTTACTGGAATATGGGCTACAACTTAACAGAGGGATTTTACAAAATTTTAGTTCAGTTATTAAAGATGATTTTTTTTTCAATTGTAATGAAAATTCACAACATTTTTTTACAATTTTTTATTTATATATTCAAAAATATACAGTTTTTTTGGAAAGAGGCTGTGTTAAATTATGCAGAAGGTACTGTGTAACATTTACTGAAAGTTTGAAACAAACATGTTTGGAAGATCCTTAGAAAACATGTAATTAGTATGAGAAAATAAAAGTTTTGGGAATCGAGCGACAAAGATTGGATTAACTTTTTAGTGCATTCCAGGTCCATAGGATGGATTATCTTCATCCTCTGCAAACTCCTCCTCCAGCTTCCTCTTGTTCCTCCTCCTGTTTACTCTTGCTTGTATTTCTAGACTCTTTACAGCCCTGTCTGCAGCCCGAAGGTGTTCCTTGTCTAAAGCAAGCATCGCTCGTACCATGTTAGAACCTGTCTTCATTCCCATATTTCTAAATACCTTTGGCTTTCCAACATTTCTCCTTTTCTTAAAAGCCTTCAGAGGATTTCTAATAACTTTACTTTTACTCATTATTATACTTCAACAAAACAGAGACTCAAGAAACAGAATTAATTACGAATATTTTCGAGATAACGACAGAGTAAATAAACATGAAACAATCGACAATCACACCAGCGATATATATTGAACCATCACAGGTTAGCCACAACACATACTTTATCTCACATCACTAAAATGTACCTGATGAACACGGACGTTAATAATAACACCATTTGACAGCAGTTTACAGCGCCACAGTGGGTCACGCCCATGTAGAACACATTTCAAAAAAAATTTAAAAATAGTTGTAGTCTTCGGAATTGAATAAATTATATATCTATTAAAAGGTAATAGTCTGCAGATTCAGAAAACGCAAAAAAGTAAAAATTGAACTTTTCATGATTTTGAGCCTTTCCGGAGCCCCTTAAGTAGTTCTGCGTTCTAGGGGACTCATGACCTCAGGAGTTAAGTCCCATAATGCTCAGAGCCATTTGAATCAAAATTGTTGACTAGGAATGAATCACACGGAGTGATGAATGACGCCAGTATCCTGTAGCAAAAGCGATGTAAGGGTCTGAGTTGGGCGAATGCCTGGAGAACGTTGCGTGCCATCATGTGTAGTGCCTGCACTGAACTAGGGAGGGGGTTTGGTGTCACTGTATGGCGATGTCTTCGTGCTTAGTATGGGGTCGCTGCATTGCCCTTCAGAAAACACTAAATACGGAAGCATCTCAACACATTTTACGGCGTTGCATAGTGCAAACAGCAAAGAAACAGTCTCCAGACGATGATTGTCTGAATCGTTACGACAGTGAGCCCTGTTGTAAAGCAGCATCGATGAGGCAGTGGTTTGTAGACAGTGACGTTCCTGAAACGAAGCGGCCTGCCCCGAGCCGCGACATGAACCTAATGGCACACCTTTTGGATGAGTTGAAACCTCGACTCGACTCCACATCGCAGCTGCCAACATCACTACCTCCTCAGGCTTCGGCTCTGGAGGAAGAATGGGCTGCCACTCCTCCACAGACATCGAGACACATCATTGAACGTGTCCCCAGCAGAGTTCAGACGAAGGGCGCACACTGCCTATATTAATGTCCACAAACAGTCATCGGACAACTTCGATCAGATAGTGTAGATGGCAAACTGGAGTCTTGAAAGAATTCTAAAGAAATATACACTCTGAGACACTTAAAGTAGTAAAGGAGTTTTGCTATTTGCGGAGCAATATAACTGATGATGGTCGAAGTAGAGAGGATATAAAATGTAGACTGGCAATGGCAAAGAAAGCGTTTCTGAAGAAGAGAAATTTGTTAACGTCGAGTATAGATTTAAGTGTCAGGAAGTCGTTTCTGAAAGTATTTGTATGGAGTGTAGCCATGTATGGAAGTGAAACAGGGACGATAACCAGTTTGGACAAGAAGAGAATAGAAGCTTTCGAAATGTGGTGCTACAGAAGAATGCTGAAGATTAAATGGGTAGATCACATAACTAATGAGGAAGTATTGAATAGAATTGGGGAGAAGAGGAGCTTGTGGCACAACTTGACTAGAAGAAGGGATCGGTTGGTAGGACATGTTCTGAGACATCGAGGGATCACCAATTTAGTATTGGAGGACAGCGTGGAGGATAAAATGGTAGAAGGAGACCAAGAGATGAATACACTAAGCAGGTTCAGAAGGATGTAGGTAGGGGTAGGTACTGGGAGATGAAGAAGCTTGCACAGGATAGAGTAGCATGGAAAGCTGCATCAAACCAGTCTCAGGACTGAAGACCACAACAACAACAACAACAACAACAACAACAAGAAAAAAAAGCACCACAGATGAATTATCCGAATGGGACGGAAATTGATAGATATGATGTACATCTTGTTGTTGTTGTGGTCTTCAGTCCTGAGACTGGTTTGATGCAGCTCTCCATGCTACTCTATCCTGTGCAAGCTTCTTCATCTCCCAGTACCTACTGCAACCTACATCCTTCTGAATCTGCTTAGTGTATTCATCTCTTGGTCTCCCTCTACCATTTTTACCCTCCACGCTGCCCTCCAATACTAAATTGGTGATCCCTCGATGTCTCAGAACTTGTCCTACCAACCGATCCCTTCTTCTAGTCAAGTTGTGCCACAAGCTTCTCTTCTCCCCAATCCTATTCAATACCTCCTCATTAGTTATGTGATCTACCCATCTAATCTTCAGCATTCTTCTGTAGCACCACATTTCGAAAGTTTCTATTCTCTTCTTGTCCAAACTATATATCGTCCATGTTTCACTTCCATACATGGCTACACTCCATACAAATACTTTCAGAAACGACTTCCTGACACGTAAATCAATACTCGATGTTAACAAATTTCTCTTCTTCAGAAACGCTTTCCTTCCCATTGCCAGTCTACATTTTATATCCTCTCTACTTCGACCATCATCGGTTATTTTGCTCCCCAAATAGCAAAACTCCTTTACTACTTTAAGTGTCTCATTTCCTAATCTAATTCCCTCAGCATCACCCGATTAAATTTGACTACATTCAATTATTCTCGTTTCGCTTTTGTTGATGTTCATCTTATATTCTTCTTTCAAGACACTGTCCATTCCGTTCAACTGCTCTTCCAAGTCCTTTGCAGTCTCTGACAGAATTACAATGTCATCGGCGAACCTCAAAGTTTTTACTTCTTCTCCATGAATTTTAATACCTACTCCGAATTTTTCTTTTGTTTCCTTTACTGCTTGCTCAATATACAGATTGAATAACATCGGCGAGAGGCTACAACCCTGTCTTACTCCCTTCCCAACCACTGCTTCCCTTTCATGTCCCTCGACTCTTATAACTGCCATCTGGTTTCTGCACAAAGTGTAAATAGCCTTTCGCTCCGTGTATTTTACCCCTGCCCATGATGCGTTCTCAGTTGGTGCGAGATCTGGCGACGTTGCTGGCCAACGTAGGGTTCGGCAAGCACGAAGACGAGCGGTAGAAACTCTCGTTGGGCGTGGGTGGGCTTCATCTTGCTGAAATGTAAGCCCAGAATAGCTTACCACGAATGGCAACAAAATGGAGAGAAGAATATCGTCGACATAGTGCTGTGCTGTGAGGGCGCCGCGGATGACAACCAGAGGGTTCCTGCCATGAAACGATACGGCACCCGCAGACCATCACTCCTGGTTGTCAGGCCGCACAGCAGGCGACCGTCACTTTCGTATCCCACCGTTGTCCGGGGCGACCCCCAACGTCTCTTCTGCCTGCGGTCTCACTGACTGGAGTAGAATTGTCTTCAGTGTTGAGACCCGCTGCGAACTGAGCAACGATGACCAGCAAACACGTGTCTGGAGGCGCCTCAGTCCGCGATGGGACACCAACCTGACTGTCAGCCGCCAAAAGACCCGACAAGCAGGAGTGGTGGTCCGGGGGCGCCATTTCGTTTCATCGCAGGACCCCGTTGGTTGTCGTCTGCGGCACCCTTGCAGCACAGCGGTATGTCGACGATGTTGTACACCCTGTTTTGTTGCCCTTACTGGCAAGCCATTTGAGTAAAGTAGCGCCCGCCCCCGCTCACGGCAATAGTTTCTACATCTACATCTACATCTACATCTATACTCCGCGAGCCACCTTACGGTGTGTGGCGGAGGGTACTTATTGTACCACTATCTGATTCCCCCTTCCCTGTTCCATTCACGAATTGTGCGTGGGAAGAACGACTGCTTGTAAGTCTCTGTATTTGCTCTAATTTCTCGGATCTTTTCGTTGTGATCATTATGCGAGATATATGTGGGCGGTAGTAATATGTTGCCCATCTCTTCCCGGAATGTGCTCTCTCGTAATTTCGATAATAAACCTCTCCGTATTGCGTAACGCCTTTCTTGAAGTGTCCGCCACTGGAGCTTGTTCAGCATCTCCGTAACGCTCTCGCGCTGACTAAATGTCCCCATGACGAATCGCGCTGCTTTTCGCTGGATCATGTCTATCTCTTCTATTAATCCAACATTCTACTGCTTGTCTACATACAGGAGAACCCCAGATACCTGAGCCAATGCTAAAGGAAGTAACAGACCCAATCAACAAATTGAAAAACCATAAAGCACCAGGATCAGAGTGCATAGCTGCAGAATTAGTTAAAAATTGGGGACAGAAATTGGTGCAAGTAGTTCACAAAGTGATAACTAAAGTATGGAACTCAGAGATGATACCTGAAGAGTGGCAGGAGTCGATTCTGATCCCAATTTTTAAGGACGACGACAAAATGGATTGTAGTAATTATAGAGGGATATCGCTATTACCAGTATGTTCCAGACTTTTCTCGAATATTCTGCTAAGCAGCCTTACACCATATGCAGATGAAATTGTGGGGGATTACCAAGCTGGCTTTCGGAGGAACAGATCGACTATAGACCAAATATTCACCCTGCGTCAAATTTTGGAAAATTAATGGAAATACAATAAACCAGTTCGTAATCTTTTCATAGGTTTTACAAAAGCATATGATTCAGTATTGCAATCAAAATTGTACAGAATTCTTTTGGAACTTGGAATACCAAAGATGTATGTTAGACTTATAGAACCGAGTTTGAAAAACACAAAAGGTAGAGTACGCGTAGGGAAATTGGAGTCAGAAGAATTTGTAATAAAGAACGAACTTAGGCAGGGAGGTGCCCTGACTCCGCTACTTTTTAATTTAGTCCTAGAATATATTGTACGAATGGCAGCAGATAATTCAGAGGGTGTTGAGTTAAATGGAAATACTAAGATATTAGGGTATGCAGTTGATCTAAACATCATTAGCGAATGCGATAATTAAGGCTAGTGAAGATGTAGGTCTAAGGATAAGTTAAGACAAAGCTAAATACCTGGTTACTACTAGAATGTCAACAGCAGTAGATCAGGAAATGTTAAGAGTTGGAGACATGCAGTTTGAAAAAGTGAACACATTTAAGTATCTAGGCGTGGACATCACTTCGAGAAATGAGATTGAATCCGAAATGAAGAAGAGATTACGGGCGGATATGCGTGCTACTTCTCACTGAATAGATTACTTTCATCGCGGATATTGTCTAGGAATTTAAAGATTAGAATATACAAAACTATTATTCTACTAGTTATGCTGTATGGGTGTGAGACTTGGTCTCTCACTGTGCAAAATCAAAAGTAGTTTCGAGTATTTGAAAACAAAATTTCGAGGAAAATTTTCGGAGCAAAAAGGGATGACATTAGGGGAGAGTGGCGAAAACTGCATAACGAAGAGGTTTACGAACTCTATTCGAGCCCTGACATAATCAGTATTATTAAATCACGTAGGCTGCGATGGGCGGGTCACGTAGCTCGAATGGATGAGGGCAGGGCAGCGCGCAGAGTACTGGTAGGGCACCTAGAGGGAAAACGTCCTGTGGGGAGACCGAGGCGTAGATGGGAGGACAATGTGAAGACTGATTTGAGGAGCCTGGGTATTGAAGGTGAATGGAAGGAAATAGCCCAAGACAGGGACGGATGGCGAAAATACGTTGCTGCGGTAATGGACTCTCGAGTCCGGTATGACCAGTGAGTGAGTGAGTGCTTTGTCTTCGTGGTTGCCCAGCCCAACATTGACTACGAAGTTCGCTGGATCTCTTCCCAACTGACAACGTTTAGAGCATTATGGGCTGGACCCGCGAACCATCTCTGGATTTTGACGATCTAACGCACCCATTGGACAGAATATAACAGATATCCCTCAGGTCGACCTCGAAGAATTTTCAATCAATGCCAAGCCGAATAACTGGTCGCATAAGGGGCAGAGGTGGGCCAGGCCGCTACTGACTACTAGAGATGGGCAAAACTGTTCTTTTCAGAGATTGGATCAGAACTGTTCACTCCCTGAAATGAATTAGCTCTTTTTCATGACTCAACACTCATTTACAAAAGAAAATAAATGAAAGGCACATTGCCCTTTAAACTTGGTTTATTCCAGTACTATACCTGTATTTTGATCTTATTTGATCCTATTTTGAAGTAACACAGATAATGAGTAAGAATTTTGTATTGTTTATTGAAATTTCCACGATATGACAAAGTTTTTGATTATTGATTTATTTTGCACTAGCGTGGTTTTTTGGGTGATCGGAAAATGTTGTAACTTGAGATTTACATTAACAATATATTTGGCTATAATGTATTAAAATTTCATTAACCTCATACAAATACATCGCAAGCCATATATTTTTCCTTTCGAAGACGCCTAAAATCGCAAAATCCGTACCAGAATAAGAAAAAAAATATAAATTTGACTGTAAAACGAAAGTGCTGCATATAGCCTTACGCAGAATAAAACAAGGAAAATATTGGTGTATCACATTTTGCGATACGTTTATCGGTTCGCTCGTAATTAAAGCGTAAATTCGAGTGTCCATAATAAAAATCCTACAGTAAGAGGAGTCATCAGGAACCTAATCTAATCAGTTTAAACAAATAAAAATAAAATAAAAACGATTGATGTATACATAACATAATAATGTAATATACATAGCGGTATTACTACGAAGAACAATATCCAGTGGGGACAAACTCCGATGCAGAGGCGCTGAGTCGAGCAGGTCGAGCCGCGAGCTTTATTACTGCGTGAGCTGAGACCGCAGAGACCAGAGTGACACCAGAGTCGCTTTGCTCGACGCTCTGGCTAGAGTCGAGACGGTGGGGTGAGCGTTGAGCGGGCGAGTTCCGAGGGTGGGGGAAGCGGTGAACTCACCCGCTCGGAGCCAAATCGTCCATTCCCTTGCGAGCAGGTTTTTGCAAGTAGTTCCTATGTTATCCGCTAGGTGGCTCTCTGTCCTGTTGCTCGCATCAACTGCCCAGAGGGCAGGACGTGCGACTGAAACGATCGCCGACAGAGTGCGATGCGAAGTTAAGCTGCGCCAGACATTGCACAGTGCACACGGCAGACGACGCACAGAGACGGCCCGGCATATGTGAAACACAAAATCCAATGGGGCACTGCACAATGCAGGCAGCCAAGGTAGAAGCAGGGCAGAGGCCGGCGCTGGCTGTGTTGTGTGGCGTGCACTGTGCTCTGACCAGCAGAGGCGCTGCTGATATGCTCCGTGTCTCTCTCTCTCTCTCTCTCTCTCTCTCTCTCTCTCTCTCTCTCTCTGCCGTGGGAAACGTTTGGAGCTACCGTTCTTTTTTTCTGAATCACTGATTGTTCACTCCTTTGAAAGATTGAACTCTATGAATTAGTTCAAGAGCGGATCCCCCATCTCTACTGACTACCTCAACTGGGGGCCTCTTTCTCTCGAATAAATAATCCAATTTTTCTGAATTTGTAATCATTTAGTTGTCAATACATATGCATCACATCTACCAATTTCCGTCTCATTCGGATAATTCCTTCGTGTTGTCTTTCCCCCCCCCCCCTCTCTCTCTTAGAGTGCTTCTGCTCGTACGATATCTCCTTACGAAATCGTCGTTCGCTCAGCTCTTAAGTAGTGGCCGCCAGTGTGGCCCCCTTACAGTTTGGGATTAATGGAGGAGCTGGAGAAGCCAAACGTTTCGTTATGGTCTCTCTTTGTTATGCAAGTGTGTCACGGACTTGGGGTGATCCAGCTGTGCTCACAAATGCTGCTAGAGATGCCTTGTGCACTACGGATACGGTCGCTGTTGAAACTCAGTGAACGCATTTCCCAAGAAGAACCAGCCAACGTACACCAGCCCCCGTGGATATATCTCACCTAATCCGTACGGTGGTGAAGTTAGAGAAACGTATAAATTCGTGCTTACTCATAGACTTACGGACAGTTGTTCTATACACGCGCCATTCCCGACAGGAAGAGACAAAGAGAAAAATGGTAGTGCTGCCTGGAGGACCTTCTGACACACGCCGTAAGGCCAGATTTAGACTCCAGACTGCTGCCCATTGCAGTTGCAACACCTTCAATGAAGCAGATCGACATGAAGTGCGATACAAGCTTGGATATGCAAATGATTAGCATTTAAGCGCGAGAGCAGGAAGTAGGTCTGAGTGCAGCGGGTTTATCACTTACAAGGGAACATCCCCATCGCACCCCCCTCAGATTTAGTTATAAGTTGGCATAGTGGATAGGCCTTGAAAAACTGAACACAGATCAATCGAGAAAACAGGAAGAAGTTGTGTGGAACTATGAAAAAATAAACAAAATATACAAACTGTGTAGTCCAATCAGGGATAGGCAATATTGAGAACACTGTGCGCTCAGGAGCGCCGTGGTCCCGTGGTTAGCGTGAGCAGCTGCGGAACGAGAGGTCTTTAGTTCAAATCTGCCCTCGACTGAAAATTTTACTTTCTTTATTTTAGCAAAGTTATGATCTGTCCGTTGGTTCATTGACGTCTCTGTTCACTGTAATAAGTTTAGTGTCTGTGTTTTGCGACCGCACCGCAAAACCGTGCGATTAGTTGACGAAAGGACGTGCCTTTCCAATGGGAACCGAAAACATTTGATCGCAAGGTCATAGGTCAACCGATTCCTCCACAGGAAAATACGTCTGATATATTCTATACGACACTGGTGACGGCATGTGCGTCACATGACAGGAATATGTTGTCGACCCACCGAACTAGTACACTTGGCGAATGGGTAAAAAGATTCTTCTACCTTGCCCGATTTAGGTTTTCTTGTGGATGTGATAATCACTCCCAAAAAAGTGATGAAAACATAAGAGTTTGTCACATAAAGTGAAAATAAAAAGTTAAAATTTTTCACGTGAGGGAAGACTTGAACCAAGGACCTCTCGTTCTACAGCTGGTCACGCTAACCACGGGACCATGGCGCTCCTGAACTCGCATCGTCCTTTTTATTACCTATGCTGCGCATGGACTGCTCAGTTTGTATATTTTGATTATTTTTTCATAGTTCCATACAACTTCTTCCTGTTTTCTCGATCGATCTGTGTTCAGTTTTTCAAGGCCTATACACTGTGCCAACTTATAATTAATCTGAGGGGGGTGCGATGGGGATGTTCCCTTGTTAGAGCAGGGCTTAACAACTGGCCGGTTTTGAGCGCGAGTACTCGCGTCTGCTCAGGCATGTGCTCGCGAGCAGGTGCAAGGTCGCGGAGTAGGGAGGGAGGGGAAATGCGCTCGCCCGTTTCAATGTGATCTCGCGTTCTTAGCAGATTTAACTAGCAATCTGAATGCTTTGAACATTTTACTACAAAGTAAAAATCTGCTAATTACTCATTTCATAGATCGAATACGAGCTTTTAAAATGAAATTGACACTTTGGGTGAGTCAGCTGGAAACAGGAAACCTAGCTCATTTTCCTAAGTTATCATCCATGCAAGATGTTCACAAAGACTGTGAACGTTATTCACATAGTTCAGTTGATCAGCGCTTTCGAGATCTGACAGCACTAGACAGTGATTTTGATCTGTTCTCTCCATATTCAGCGAATAGATTCGTCCTGAGCTGCAGCAAGAAATTATTGACCTGCAGTGCGGCAGAGAATACAGAGACAACTTTCAGAACAAGAAAAACATTTTGGAATTCTACAGACACTTCCCTCAGGATAGATTTCCTCGTTTGCACAAACTGGCGGCTACAATAATATCAATGTTCCGTTCCACGTATGTTTGTGAACAACTGTTCTCTGCAATGAAATGTAACAAGACGCGCTTGAGAAACGAATTGTCTGATCGAAATTTAAACTGCACGCTGCGCCTAAAATGCACAAGAACAATTACTCCGAACATAGACGCAATTGTAAAGGGCAAAAAGTACAAGATAACCGTGAATCCCACACTTCAGTGACACCTTTTATTGTGTAACAGTTCACAAATTAATGCGAATATAGAGGCATACACTAAGCTAATAAAATTATGTGGCATGTGTACATTCTCCTTTTTTTTTCATTTGTCGCAGTAATAATTCGTGTGTGATATCCCTGCAGGTGGCCGCGGATTTACATTGACTGGCGGCAGCTGTTGTGTGCCCCACGTGACTTTCCCCACTCTCCGCTCTGGTCCGGTAGTGGGGGTAGCGTGCTCGCGCTGCTCCGTGCTCGCGCCTTGCTGCTCACAGCTTGCTCCGCGAGCACGTATGTTGTGAAGCCCTGACTTAGAGATCACATTTGAATGTTGGGTGGTGTATAAGAGAAGCTCGTGTTACGTTGCTTGTGAGGAGGAGATACGTCTAACAACATGTGTCAGGATTCGGCAACAGCAGGTGCGTTCCGCCGTGTTGCTTTCGGCGTTGCTCGGACTCCCACCACCGTTATGCGAATATAGATCCGAAAGATTTAGGGGGGCTGTACTCAGTACCATTAAGAATCTCTCTTGCCCCACGCGACTAGCGCCCGAAGTGACAGACGTGTTGCTTGCGCGCACGTCTGCTTTGCTATCCTCGCGTGATCAGATGAAGAGAATTGGCGAGAGACTGGCGCACGCCGACCGACACTCCCCAACGACTACGATCGAGGAACTCCGCCACAGAATTGAAATAACATGTAACGACGTGCCAATACTCTGTGTGTGTGTGTGTGTGAGAGAGAGAGAGAGAGAGAGAGAGAGAGAGAGAGAGATTATTTCAGAAGAAGACCTTCTGGCCGAAAGTGTATTTCTTTAGCAGCAGTCTTTTGCTGTCCATGTCTGCGACTCAGCATCTGCACTGTTCGATAGGTAGCAGTCTGTCGTTTTCATAATATTGTCATTATTCTGTCCTGAATTTTCCTTTGTTAGATACTCCTCCAAGTTACAGGTATTGTTACTTCCAGAGGTGGCAGCACTGTCCACCACATTGCGCATTCAATACATCTCCAAATCACCTACACATGTTGAGGTATTCTTCCTGCTATACTTTATACCGACAATACCGCAATTATATTTATTTGCTTTCCTTCCTGGTGCTGCAGTCTTAATATCTACACTGTGTGATTAAAAGTATCTGGACACGTGGCTGAAAATTACTTACAAGTTCGTGGCGCCCTCCATCGGTAATGCTGGAGTTGAACATGGTGTTGAACATGGTGTTGGTCCACCCTTAGCCTCAATGACAGCTTCCACTCTCGCAAGCATACGTTCAATAAGGTGCTGGAAGGTTTCTTGGGGAATGGCAGCCCATTCTTCAAGGAGTTTGAAGAGAGGTATCTATGCTGGTCGGTGAGGCCTGCCACGAAGTCGGCGTTCCAAAACATACCAAAGGTTATAGGATTCAGGTCATTACTCCGAGCAGGCCTGTCCATTACAGGGATGAGATGTGGAACGACTCCGCGACTGGCCGTGCATTACAAACAGGTGTTTACGCTCCTTACACCAAGCGAGTCGTCGTTTGTCATTTACCGGCGTGACGTGTGGCTTATGAGCAGCCGCTCGACCATGAAGTCCAAATTTTCTCACCTCCCGCCTAACTGTGACAGTACTTGCAGTGGATCCTAATGCAGTTTGGAATTCCTCTGTGACGGTGTGGATAAATGTCAGCCTGTTACACACTACGAACCTCTTCTTGCTCTCTCTGTCAGGTCGGCTCTCTCTGTCAGTCAACAGACGAGGTCTCCCTGTACGGTTTAGTGCTGTACGTGTCCCTTCACGTTTCCACTTCACTATCACATGGGAAACAGTGGACTTAGTGATGTTTAGGAGTGTGAGAATCTCGCGTACAAGCCCGCATCTCGTGGTCGTGCGGTAGCGTTCTCGCTTCCCACGCCCGGGTTCGATTCCCGGCGGGGTCAGGGATTTTCTCTGCCTCGTGATGGCTGGGTGTTGTGTGCTGTCCTTAGGTTAGTTAGGTTTAAGTAGTTCTAAGTTCTAGGGGACTGATGACCATAGATGTTAAGTCCCATAGTGCTCAGAGCCATTTGAACCATTTCTCGCATACAGACGTATGACACAAGTGACACCCAATCACCTGACCAAGTTTGAAGTCCGAGTTCCGCGGAGCGACCCATTCTGCTCTCTCACGATGTCTAATGACTACTGACAAGGGAACCTCCCCATCGCACCCCCCTCAGATTTAGTTATAAGTTGGCACAGTGAATAGGCCTTGAAAAACTGAACACAGATCAATCGAGAAAACAGGAAGAAGTTGTGTGGAACTATGAAAAAATAATCAAAATATACAAACTGAGCAGTCCATGCGCAAGATAGGCAACATCAAGGATAGTGTGAGTTCCGGAGCGCCGTGGTCCCGTGATTAGCGTGAGCAGCTGCGGAACGAGAGGTCCTTGGTTCAAGTATTACCTGGAGTGACAAGTTTAATTTTTTATTTTCATACAATTATTATCTGACAAACTCTTATGTTTCCATCACTTTTTTGGGAGTGATTATCACATCCACAAGAAAGCCTAAATCGGGCAAGGTAGAAGAATCTTTTTACCTATTCGCCAAGTGTACAAGTTAGGTGGGTCGTCAACATATTCCTGTCATGTGACGCGCATGCCATCACCAGTGTCGTATAGAATATATCAGACGTGTTTTCCTGTGGAGGAATCGGTTGACCTATGACCTTGCGATCAAATGTTTTCGGTTCCCATTGGAAAGGCACGTCCTTGCGTCTACTAATCGCACGGTTTTGCGGTGCGGTCGCAAAACACAGACACTAAACTTATTACAGTGAACAGAGACGTCAATGAACGAACGGACAGATAATAACTCTGCGAAAATAAAAAAATTAAACTTTTCACTGGAGGGAAGATTTGAACCAAGGACCTCTCGTTCCGCAGCTGCTCACGCTAACCACGGGACCACGGCGCTCCGTGCTTACAGTGTCCTTAATGTTGCCTGTCTTCACATGGACTATTCAGTTTGTATATTTTGCTTATTTTTTTCATAGTTCCACACTACTTCTTCCTGTTTTCTCGATTGATCTGTGTTCAGTTTTTCAAGGCCTATCCACTGTGCCAACTTATAACTAAATCTGAGAAGGGTGCGATGGGGAGGTTCCCTTGTGAGGTCGCTGATATGGTGTACCTGACAGTAGGTGGCAACACAATGGACCTAATATGAAAAACGTATGTTTTGGGGGGATGTCCGGATACTTTTGATCACGTAGTTGTAGCTGTGCTTGTTATGTGCCTCGGCAACGGCGCTCAGCATTACGTCTGCAATATTTTACCGGGCAGGGCAATAACAGAGTTGCAGGGGAACCTCCTTGTTTTTGAGAGAAAAGTGCTTCGGTCGAGTTCTGGATGCAGATACAGGGGAATGGAGGATCAGATATAACCGAGAGCTTAAGGAACTATACCAGCAGCTCAACATAGCAGGAACTGTCAAAGCCAAACGAATGTAGTGGGCCGGCCATGTGGCCCGGATGGAGGATCACAGATGGCCTCGGAAGGTCCTGGATTTCACACCTACAGGAAAGAGACCGCCAGGGAGACCCAAGAAGCGTTGGAGGGATGGCCTCCATGAAGATTTAAACCACGTGTCGATAGATGTGAATGGATGGCGGATAGCAGCGATGGACAGAATACAGTTGAGGAGGAAACTTGTAGATGCGTGCGGTCCACTGGGCCTGATCACGTAGTAATGGTAGTAGCACAGTACAGCGTAGATTATCCGAACGTCGGTCAACCGAACGACCGTTTAACCGAACTGTGTACTCGCTCGCACCTGTTACTCTCCATCATCCCCCTCACTCCCAAACCAAGTTTCCCAAAGTAGTCGCCCCACTGGGCCACCGCTGGCTGAACATTGCTTCTAATGGGGCCTTCACAGGGCGCTGCTGACCGGCCGAGCCAACAGTCGCTGTGTTTCAACAATCGGCACTCTTCTGTCGGCTCGGCACTGGCAGTAGAAGTAGCGGCAGTATCAAAGCTGTTCACAGCAACAGCTGCGCCAGCCCAGAGTTGAGGTGTGGCTCCGCGCAGTTTGAAGGATTGCCCGCCCCCCCCCCCCCCCCCCCCGCCCCCCGAGAAGAGCTTCTCACGGTGCAAACAGTCACCTTCTGTTCTCTTGTTACGAGCACCTGTGTGCTGCTGCGTGAAGAAGTGAACTTGACGATACAAAATGGTTAAACGTAAACGTGTTGTCCTTTCTATGAGGGACAAGTACGAGATTATTACTATATATTCCTACTGAAGTTGCCTTTGTATGTTACTTTGTAATACTAAAACACATGCCTGTTTTTATGAATAAATTTACTGTACAGTACTTCTTTTTGGCAAATAAACATGTACAGTTCGATTATCCGAACAAACCAGTTTTCCGAACACCCATGTCCCCCAATTACTTCGGATAATCGACGCTCTACTGTAGTAGTAGTAAAATGGTTGAAATGGCTCTGAGCACTATGGGACTTAACATCTTAGGTCATCAGTCCCCTAGAACTTAGAACTAGTTAAACCTAACTAACCTAAGGACATTACACACATCCATGCCAGAGGCAGGATTCGAACCTGCGACCGTAGCAGTCCCGCGGTTCCGGACTGCAGCGCCAGAACCGCACGGCCACCGCGGCCGGCTGTAGTAGTAGTAGTAGTAGTAGTAGTATTAGGGGAAGACGAGATGCGTTGTCTCTCTGTCAACATTTGTTGTTAACGATGGTCGTTGCACCGGCGAGTGAACCCCGGCGGCCCGCAGTGGAGGCTGGAATCGCCCGCCTCGCTGCCGGCGGCTGGCTCGGCCCTCTCCTCGCCGCGCCTGCCACTAGATCGCTCATTTGCGGCGCGGCCGCCTGGAGGATCTCTCGTGCTGGAGTGACAGCAAGCAGTTAGCCGGCCATTGTCTTCCGCCGGGCGCGGCCTGAGGCCCCTCGGCTGCGAGCACACACTGTTGCTGGCCGCAGATCCCATCACGCGGAGATGCCGCGCGGATACTGGCCAGGGGGGCGACCCCGACAACCACGTGTTGTCGAGTGTGCTTCTTCCCCTCACGTCTCCTGTCCCACCGGCGGAGGAGACCTCGTTTCGCGCCCGTGTTCCAGTAAGTGGCGTCCAACAGTTCTGCTAATAATAACTCAGCGCGTGAAACCGCCATGTATTTTCAAGCTTTTAGCGATTACCATTGTCCGAAAAGGTAGGCTGCAGTGGTGCCCCGAATGAGTAGGAATCGTTACGCAGTGAGCACTCACAGGCGCAGAACGAAGGAATTGTCACGTGACTTTTGCGGTGTAGGATTTTCCCGTAACTGCTTTGCGAATTTTGAATGTCATCAAATCGCTGGTGCTGACAGATACCTTTCAATAGTATCGTCTGTTATGTACGTGCGATTCATAGAAATCTTAAAAATTTACATTCGAAACTACTGGCCATTAAAAATGCTGCACCAAGCAGAAATGCAGATGATAAACGGCTATTCATTGGAGAAATATATTATACTAGCACTGACATGTGATTACATTTTCACGCAAATTGGGTGCACAGACCCTGAGAAATCAGTACCCAGAACAACCACCTCTGGCCGTAATAGCCGGCCGGAGTGACCGAGCGGTTCTAGGCGCTTCAGTCTGGGACCGCGCGACCGCTCCGGTCGCAGGTTCGAATCCTACCTCGGGCATGGGTGTGTGTGATGTCCTTAGGTTAGTTAGGTTTAAGTAGTTCTAAGTTCTAGGGACTCGTGACCTCAGAAGTTAAGTCCCATAGTGCTCAGAGCCATTTGAACTATTATTTGGCCGTAATAACGGCCTTGATGCGCCTGGGCATTGAGCCCAACAGAGCTTGGATGGCGTGTACAGCTACAGCTGCCCATGCAGCTTCAACACGATACCACAGTTCATCATGAGTGGTGACTGGCATATTGTGACGAGCCAGTTGCTCGGCCACCATTGACCAGACGTTTTCAGTTGGTGAAAGATCTGGATAATGTGCTGGCCAGGGCAGGAGTCGAACATTTTCTGTATCCAGAAAGGCCCGTACAGGACCTGCAACATGCGGTCGTGCATTATCCTGCTGAAATGTAGGGATTCGCAGGGATCGGATGACGGGAAGAGCCATGGGTCGTAACACATGTGAAATGTAACTTCCACTGTTCAAAGTACCGTCAATGCCAACAAGAGGAGACCGAGACGTGTAACCAATGGCACCCCATACCATCACGCCGGGTGATACGCCAGAATAGCGATGACGAATACACGCTTCCAATGTGCGTTCACCGCGATGTCGCCAAACACGGATGCGACCATCGTGATGCTGTAAACAGAACCCGGATTCATCCGAAAAAATGGCGTTCGTGCGCCCAGGTTCGTCGTTGAGTACAACATCGCAGGCGCTCCTGTCTGTGATGCAGCGTCAAGGGCAAAAAGTGGTCCAAATGGCTCTGAGCACTATGGGACTTAACATCTGAGGTCATCAGTCCCCTAGAACTTAGAACCATTTAAAGCTTACTAACCTAAGGACATCACACACATCCATGCCCGAGGCAGGATTCGAAGCTGCGACCGTAGCAGTCGTGCTGTTCCGGACTGAAACACCTAGAACCGCTCGGTCACCGCGGCCGGCCGTCAAGGGCAACCGCAGCCATGGTCTCTAAGCTGATAGTCCATGCTGCTTCAAATGTCGTCCAACTGTTCGTGCAGATGGTTGTTGTCTTGCAAACGTCCCCATCTGTTAACTCGGGGATTGAGACGTGGCTGCACGATCCGTTACAGGCATGCGGATAAGATGCCTGTCATCTCGACTGCTAGTGATACGAGGCCGTTGGGATCCAGCACGGCGTTCCGTATTACCCTCCTGAACCCACCGATTCCATATTCTGCTAACAGTCATTGGATCTTCACCAACGCGAGCAGCAATGACGCGATACGATAAACTGCAATCGCGATAGGCTACAATCCGACCTTTATCAAAGTCGGAAACGTGATGGTACGCATTTCTCCTCCTTACACGAGGCATCACAACAACGTTCCACCAGGCAACGCCGGTCAACTGCTGTTTGTGTATGAGAAATCGGTTGGAAACTTTCCTCATTGTCAGCGCGTTGTAGGTGTCGCCACCGGCGCCAACCTTGTGTGAATGCTCTGAAAAGCTAATCATTTGCATATCACAGCATCTTCTTCCTGTCGGTTAAATTTCGCGTATGCAGCACGTCATCTTCGTGCTGTAGCAACTTTAATGGCCAGTAGTGTATGTTACCTAGAGGCTCAGTCCCAAGCTCTGTTCCCATTTCGTTCGACTTTCTGTAGCCGCATCACATCAACAAAGTGGTTGACAGCTAGCTGTTCACAGCGTAACAACCAGTTCGAGCAAGACCTTTGTTATTCCTCCTGTGTATTCAGTGTCATTATGTATCTCTGTAATCTCACCTTCTGTTTACCAGAGTCACCTGTTGACAATTGCAGCTGGTAATGTGTTTGTGGGTTTTTGTTTTCGTTATATGCTTTGCTTCTTTATACGAGGGGCGTTTCAAAAGTCCGTGCAATGTTCGAGTGATGGCACCACCGGCGTGTAACGAGGTCATGTTTAGTTAGTAACATCTTTGGAAAGAACGCACACCAAATTTCAGCCATATTGGTCTATTTCTTTGTGTTTGGCATTCGTGTGAACCAAGGAAGCCGTGTGATTGTCAAAAAATGGACGAAGAATTATTTCGTGTGGTGATTAAACATTACTTTATGAAATGCAAAACGCCTCAGGAGACTAAAGAGAAGCTTGCTAAACATTACGGTGACTCTGCACCTTCTATAAGAACAGTTTATAAGTGGTTTCAAAATTTTCTGAGTGGCCATATGGACACAAGTGATGCTGAACGTTCCGGACGCCCTGTGGAGGTTACGACTCCAGAAATCATTGATATGGTGACGGATGACACAAGAGTTAAGGTGCGTGAGATTGCTAGTGCTGTGGGCATCTCGAATGAACGGGTACATAATATTTTGTACAAACATTTGGACATGAGAAAGGTATCCGCAAGATGGGTTCCGCGATTGCTCATGCTTGGCCAAAAACGGAATCGTGTAAAGTGTTGCAAGGATGGTTTGCAGCTGTTCAGCAAGAATCCGCAGGACTTTAAGTGTCGTTTCGTCACTGTGGATGAAACATGGATACATTACTGTACTCCTGAGACCAAACAACAATCTAAACAACGGGTTACTAAGGGAGAATCTGCACCAAAGAAGAAAAGGCAAAGACCATTCCTTTGGCCGGAAAGGTTATGCGACTGTCTTTTGGGATTCGCAAGGGATAATCCTCATCGACTATCTGGAAAAGGGTAAAACTATTACAGGTGCATATTATTCATCGTTGTTGGACCGTTTGAAAACCGAGCTGCAAGAAAAACGCCGGCAATTGGACCACAAGAAAATCCTTTTCCATCACGACAATGCACCAGCACACACCTCAGCAGTTGCGGTCGCAAAATTAATGGAAATAGGATTCCAACTCGTTTCACATCCCCCCCCCCCCCTATTCTCCAGACTTGGCTCTCTCGGACTACTATTTGTTCCCCAATTTGAAGAAATGGCTGGCAGGACAAAGATTTTATTCAAACGAGGAGGTGATTGCAGCAACTAGTAGCTATTTTGCAGACTTGGACAATTCCTATTATTCGGAAAGGATCAACAAATTAGAACAGCGTTGGACGAAGTGTATAAGTCTACAAGGAGACTATGTCGAAAAATAAAAAAAAGGTTCACCCCAAACACGTAAGTAGTTTTTATTTATGTACGGACTTTTCAAACGCCCCTCGTACTGTTTATTTTTCTTACTTTACGCTACATGTCCAACCAACAGAGCAAAGAAACATAAAAGTGATGAGAATATAAGAATCCTGCAAAGCAAACGCCGTTACGTACATTAAAGGGAAACCCACGGGATGAAACAGTTGCTGTCGCCTCCTTGTTACGCGCTCATGTTACGCAGAACTGATAACATCGGCCTCGTCAGTGCCTGTCACTCACTTTGCTGTTCTGAAGCAGATGTTATTTACGCCGTCCTCTTGATGGCCGAATCACGTACGTGAAGCTTGATCCAGAATCCTCGTTTGTCTTAAGGTGACCTTACGCATGTTCATGGTATTGTTCACGGGATGGTCTCTTCGAAAAGGCTGTGACAGATTTCGTGTATCGTGCTTGTTCAGTATGAGTTTACCCTCAGACTTGGTCGACGTTGTAGCAGACGTGACGTTAGCCCATCCGCATTTCTTGCTTCAGTTTAAGTATTAGTCCATATTGAATGACGCTTTGTGACTACCTGGAGTCAGTGGTAGAACTTCCTCCCTAAAATGTACTGGAGTGAATAGTTAGATCCGATATCCTTTCGTCTCGCTGCGAACGAGTGTTACAAACTGGGAACACCTGTAATACTGCTAGCGTTATTTTCCTTAGACATTAATTTTTTATTCTCAAGGTTAAGGTGACGTGTCTGTAGTTCTAGTTCTAGAATGGGTTAGAAGGTGAAGTTGGTGGCGAGTTTACGAAAGCAACGGAAGTGAGGAGTTCAGGAGAAGAGCCTCGGCTGATTAGTAAACAGTTGAAGAAGTGAGTGCTCGGATATTAAGATTCATCACGTTACTTTGAATTGTACCTTCCGTTCTACGTACGCTGCAGATTTGTCTCCTGTGTTTTGGCCCATACCCTGCCCACTTCTATTACCTTTTTAGCTTGTACGATACGAGTAACGTCTTGATGACGCATATCGGTGCAATTCTGGTATTTGTTCTCTTCTTTCACATATCCATGCAGCTTAACTTGTTGCCAAGTGTTTTCCCTTACGTAACACGCCGATTAAAAATCATTTTTAGCGCATCGTGCGATGAATAGCTATTCCAAATATTGCGTACAGTTTCATAGATACCCATATAATTATACGTCTTTACTTTCAAATTGTTTCAGAATTGAATGGCACAACAAATAGGGAGATAGGCAAGTGTTCGGTGTAGTGCTCCGAAAGCTTTCATGTAGCATGCCCCACGCAACTTGTACTAAACTGATGCAGTATATTTCAGATATCGAAGATTGGGTGTATCATCACCAGTGCATTTTTTTTTTTTCCTAGATGTTGAAAAACTGTTTTAATGCTACAGCATTCAGATCAGCCGTATATTTGACAGTTAATTGCTTTTTCTGGTGGAAGCTTTAAATTATATCCTAGTTTGACTAAAAAAGCTATCATATTTTTATTTAAAATTACGTCGCGAAAGAGTTAGATTACATCTAGTTGGAGGAACCGGTGTGTTGAAACTTGAGCGAGTTACAGTTCTTTGTAGTACTGACTTTTAAATACACTCCTGGAAATGGAAAAAAGAACACATTGACACCGGTGTGTCAGACCCACCATACTTGCTCCGGACACTGCGAGAGGGCTGTACAAGCAATGATCACACGCACGGCTCAGCGGACACACCAGGAACCGCGGTGTTGGCCGTCGAATGGCGCTAGCTGCGCAGCATTTGTGCACCGCCGCCGTCAGTGTCAGCCAGTTTGCCGTGGCATACGGAGCTCCATCGCAGTCTTTAACACTGGTAGCATGCCGCGACAGCGTGGACGTGAACCGTATGTGCAGTTGACGGACTTTGAGCGAGGGCGTATAGTGGGCATGCGGGAGGCCGGGTGGACGTACCGCCGAATTGCTCAACACGTGGGGCGTGAGGTCTCCACAGTACATCGATGTTGTCGCCAGTGGTCGGCGGAAGGTGCACGTGCCCGTCGACCTGGGACCGGACCGCAGCGACGCACGGATGCACGCCAAGACCGTAGGATCCTACGCAGTGCCGTAGGGGACCGCACCGCCACTTCCCAGCAAATTAGGGACACTGTTGCTCCTGGGGTATCGGCGAGGACCATTCGCAACCGTCTCCATGAAGCTGGGCTACGGTCCCGCACACCGTTAGGCCGTCTTCCGCTCACGCCCCAACATCGTGCAGCCCGCCTCCAGTGGTGTCGCGACAGGCGTGAATGGAGGGACGAATGGAGACGTGTCGTCTTCAGCGATGAGAGTCGCTTCTGCCTTGGTGCCAATGATGGTCGTATGCGTGTTTGGCGCCGTGCAGGTGAGCGCCACAATCAGGACTGCATACGACCGAGGCACACAGGGCCAACACCCGGCATCATGGTGTGGGGAGCGATCTCCTACACTGGCCGTACACCACTGGTGATCGTCGAGGGGACACTGAATAGTGCACGGTACATCCAAACCGTCATCGAACCCATCGTTCTACCATTCCTAGACCGGCAAGGGAACTTGCTGTTCCAACAGGACAATGCACGTCCGCATGTATCCCGTGCCACCCAACGTGCTCTAGAAGGTGTAAGTCAACTACCCTGGCCAGCAAGATCTCCGGATCTGTCCCCCATTGAGCATGTTTGGGACTGGATGAAGCGTCGTCTCACGCGGTCTGCACGTCCAGCACGAACGCTGGTCCAACTGCGGCGCCAGGTGGAAATGGCATGGCAAGCCGTTCCACAGGACTACATCCAGCATCTCTACGATCGTCTCCATGGGAGAATAGCAGCCTGCATTGCTGCGAAAGGTGGATATACACTGTACTAGTGCCGACATTGTGCATGCTCTGTTGCCTGTGTCTATGTGCCTGTGGTTCTGTCAGTATGATCATGTGATCTATCTGACCCCAGGAATGTGTCAATAAAGTTTCCCCTTCCTGGGACAATGAATTCACGGTGTTCTTATTTCAATTTCCAGGAGTGTATATTGTGAATAGCAACGGTCCTATGACACTCCCCTGCGGCACACCTGAAATCACTCTTACTTCGGAAGACTTCTCTCCATTGAGAATGACATGCTGCGTTCTGTTATCTAGGAACTGTTCAACCCAATCGCACAATTGCTCTCATAGTCCATATGCTCTTACTTTGTTCATTAAACGACTGTGGGGAACTGTATCGAACGCCTTGCGGAAGTGAAGAAACACGGCATCTACCTGTGAACCCGTGTCTGTGGCCCTCTGAGTCTCGTGGACGAATAGCGCGAGCTGGGTTTCACACGACCGTCTTTTTCGAAACCCATGCTGATTCCTACAGAGTAGATTTCTAGTCGCCAGAAAAGTCATTATACTCGAACATAATACGTGTTCCAAAATTCTACAATTGATCGACGTTAGAGATATAGGTCTATAGTTCTGCACATCTGTTCGACGTACCTTCTTGAAAACGGGGCCTTCGTGTCCGACTCTGTCCACTCCTCTTATATGGCCTTCCAGATGTGATATCAACAGTAAACAGGAGCAGCATTAATGCACTCTGGTGGCCATTTTACATGTTACAGAGAACTGGAACTGATTACTTACATACCCACCAGTGGTGTGTGTGTGTGTGTGTGTGTGTGTGTGTGTGTGTGTGTGTGTGTGTGTGTGTGTGTCTGTGTGTGTGTGTGCGTGTGCTTGCGCGCCTGTGCGTATGCGTATGCCTGTATGCGAAGTTATTGACATCCTATCACGTCTTCAGGGTGATACAATTTCTTTGTCTGGCAGTGTAATTTAAAACCATTGTTGAAACTACTTACCTAGTGCTTCCTCTGTAAAAAATGATTTTATATTTGTACTAAGCTGTTGGCAGTGTCGTTCGATAAACCCAAACCAAATAAAAAGAAACACTACGTATATCATTAGACATAGAGGTCTTGGTATATTATATGGAATTGTACGAGGGTCGTTCAATAAGTAATGCCCACATTTTTTCCTCAGAACATATTTATTGTTAAGCTACAATTTGGTGTCAATATACATCAACATGTCCATGTCCTATTGTTCTACGTAGTCTCCTTCACATTCTACGGCCCAACGCAAACGTTGCGGAAGAGTGTGTATTCCCTGCCGGTAAAAGCTCTTGTCCTGTAGGCGTAGCCATGTTTACACTGCATGACTGACGCTCTCTTCATCTTCAGAGTGTATTTCCCGCAGAGAATCTTCAAGCAGCCTAAAGAGATGGAAGTCCGAGGGTGCCAGTTGTGGACTGTAGGGTGCACGAGGCAATCGTGTCCAACCCAGTTTGGCGATGTGTCTCGATCACTGCAGATGCAATGCTGACCGACAACACCAGAGCCAATTGTCGAGTTGTGATGCGCCGGTCGGCACGAATAATGGCGTCCGTACGATTCGGTACGTCTGGAGCAGTGGCTTTGACAGGACGTATCGAGCGTGGCTCATCATGTAGCTGTGTTTCTGCATTTTCTAAGGCTGTAACTACAGGGCTGTTACAAATGATTGAAGCGATTTCATAAATTCACTGTAGCTCCATTCATTGACATATGGTCGCGACACACTACAGATACGTAGAAAAACTCATAAAGTTTTGTTCGGCTGAAGCCGCACTTCAGGTTTCTGCCGCCAGAGCGCTCGAGAGCGCAGTGAGACGAAATGGCGGCAGGAGCCGAGAACGCGTATGTCGTGCTTGAAAATGCACTCACATCAGTCATAACAGTGCAACGACACTTCAGGACGAAGTTCAACAAAGATCCACCAACTGCTAACTCACGAAATGACGTTTGCCACATCACAAACTAAGCATACCCATTCGGCGATGGTATGCCCAGTTTAAAGCTTCTGGATGCCTCTGTAAGGGGAAATCAACGGGTCGGCCTGCAGTGAGCGAAGAAACGGTTGAACGGGTGCGGGCAACGGGTCGGCCTGCAGTGAGCGAAGAAACGGTTGAACGCGTGCGGGCAAGTTTCACGCGTAGCCCGCGGAAGTCGACGAATAAAGCAAGCAGGGAGCTAAACGTACCACAGCCGACGGTTTGGAAAATCTTACGGAAAAGGCTAAAGCGGAAGCCTTACCTTTTACAATTGCTACAAGCCCTGACGCCCGATGACAAAGTCAAACGCTTTGAATTTTCGGCGCGGTTGCAACAGCTCATGGTAGAGGATGCGTTCTGTGCGAAACTTGTTTTCAGTGATGAAGCAACATTTTTTCTTAATGGTGAAGTGAACAGACACAATGTGCGAATCTGGGCGGTAGAGAATCCTCGCGCATTCGTGCAGCAAATTCGCAATTCACCAAAAGTTAACGTGTTTTGTGCAATCTCACGGTTTAAAGTTTACGGCCCCTTTTTCTTCTGTGAAAAAAACGTTACAGGACATGTGTATCTGGACATGCTGGAAAATTGGCTCATGCCACAACCGGAGACCGACAGCGCCGGCTTAATCTTTCAACAGGATGGTGCTCCACCGCACTTCCATCACGATGTTCGGCATTTCTTAAACAGGAGATGGGAAAACCGATGGATCGGTCGTGGTGGAGATCATGATCAGAATTCATGTCATGGCCTCCACACTCTCCCGACTTAACCCCATGCGATTTCTTTCTGTGGGGTTATGTGAAAGATTCAGTGTTTAAAGCTCCTCTACCAAGAAACGTGCCAGAACTGCGAGCTCGCATCAACGATGCTTTCGAATTCATTGATGGGGACATGCTGCGCCGAGTGTGGCAGGAACTTGATTATCGGCTTGATGTCTGCCGAATCACTAAAGGGGCACATATCGAACATTTGTGAATGCCTAAAAAAACTTTGAGTTTTTGTATGTGTGTGCAAAGCATTGTGAAAATATCTCAAATAACAAAGTTATTGTAGAGCTGTGAAATCGCTTCAATCATTTGTAATAACCCTGTATCTTTACCCATCGCCCAAGTGTACTCCTGTCAACAGCAGCATCCCTATACACTGCACAGAAACGTTTATGGATATTGAAACTCCTTTTTTTTCACACAAGAATTCAACAGCACGCTGCTTGTAACGTGAGTCTTATGTAGACGCCATTTTGACGCTGTACTACGGCTCTGCCATCTGCCGGAACGGTTCGAAACTTCATCGACGTACAGAACAGACATCAAATGTGAAGCACCAACAAGGACGTTTGTCTATGTATATTAATGGCTTAAAGAAATGTGGGGCATTACTTATTGAGCAACCCACGTAAATATTTATTTACTGTTACGTGATGTACATTGTTAGCGACAATTTCAACAAATTTAAATAAATTGATGTCTTCTTTACTAGTTGCTAAGGCATTCTGTATTAAATGCAGTGCCACGCAAGAGTAATCATCGTCTACTGGACGCAGAATAGAAGAAGCTAGCTTCAAACATCCGACTGAGTTTAGTGAGGGGTGTTCTTAGAACGGAGGGTGAATACAACGCTGAAAGACTGACTTGGGTCACAGAGCAGTTTCGTGAAGTGGACGCTCGTCGTTTTCCAGTGTGAGTGGACTGCTGGAAATCGTGCGAGCAGTCCCGTTCCAGGAAAGCAAGAGCGCGTCTTCCGGTGGCGGTTGCGCTGCTGCGGACTCGGCAGCAACGTTTCGAGCTCAGATTAGACGCACAAATGGGCGGCACTCAGAACGCGGTATCTGCGGAATGCGGCCCTCCTGGCGAGCTGTCTGGAAGCACGGTTCTGGCTTCGGGCGCAAGCGCTATCACCAGAACTGCCCCAGGAAGCCTCGCACTTGTAACCTTCCCGGAAGCTCTCTACGAGGGAGGGGGGGGGGGGGGGGTTGTAAAAGGAGCACCAAGGCTCGGATACCAGTAAGGAGGTTTTATCAATTTAGGTTTCAGTAGCTATGCACAGGATAGACTAGCTTGGAGAGTTGAATCAAACGAGTCTTTGGACTGAAGACCACAACAACACAAGGCCAGCGGCGCTATTACACACAGTATTAGCGCCGGGTGACAAACCTTTTGGTAGGGTGTGCTTATTTCATAATTCAGTAAAATAATGAGCGTTATTACACTACTGGCCATTAAAATTGCTACACCACGAAGATGACGTGCTACAGACGCGAAATTTAACCGACAGGAAGAAGATGCTGTGATAAGCAAATAAGCTTTTCAGACCATTCACGCAAGGTTGGCGCCGGTGGCGACACCTACAACGTGCTGACATGAGGAAAGTTTCCAACCCATTTCTCATACACAAACACCAGTTGACCGGCGCTGCCTGGTCAAACGTTGTTGTGATGCCTCGTGTAAGGAGGAGAAATGCGTACCATCACGTTTCCGACTTTGATAAAGGTCGGATTGTAGCCTATCGCGATTGCGGTTTATCGTATCGCGACATTGCTCCTCGCGTTGGTCGAGATCCAATGACTGTTAGCAGAATATGGAATCGGTGGGATCACGAGGGTAATACGGAACGCCGTGCTGGATCTCAACGGCCTCGTATCACTAGCAGTCGAGATGACAGGCATCTTATCCTCATGGCTGTAACGGATCGTTTA